>NC_061865.1:35270534-35577034 GCF_907164915.1 Impatiens glandulifera
GTTTGGATGACGGATCTACCATCTCACATAAGTTGGAAAAGATTACCTTCGCCCAGTTAATTTTGGTGCCGTTGACTAAACCGAAAATCATATCAATCTTCATTCGGGTGAGGCTATTATAGTTGCCTCCCCGTGCCTGAACCGACTTAGATAAGATTTCACATAGCGATCTGAGTTCCGGCTTGAGTGAGGTTTTCTTACCGGATACCGCTATTGGCACCTCAGTATCCGAAATATTCCGGCAAACCGCTTGGAATGCTTCCTCGTCTATAAACACCGAGAAGTCACTCCCCTCGGTTGGCAGATGAAGGACCTCTACAACCGACTCCATGGTGAGGTTGAACGGTTTTCCGCCTACGGTTGCGGTTATCGTCCCTTCGCTGAGAGCGGCGGTTTGAAAGAACTCGTTAACCGCCTCTTGATATAAGACGAACAGTCCGTTCAAAAATGTTCGAGACCGGACTCGGAGATCTGGGTTAACACCCGTTTTGCTTCCGCCGATCCATTTGCTCGAACTTCATCGAAGTCGACCTGGACGATGTGGGTGAAGAGAACAGATTCACGACCCATTGTAGGTTGAAGAGAGTGAGAGATCGAAGGATTCAGAGTTTTTGAAAGATTTGAGAGCTAGAGAGAGAAAGTCGTTTCGCGTGAAAATAAAATAAAATGGCTAAGGACCCTATTTTTAGTCGCGGGTTGGAATTTCAACCGCCGCGAACTGTCGCGTCAAGTTTGGGCGGGAATTTTCCCTCCAAAATGCTTTGGGCGGCAAATGATAGGCGGGAAGTTTGAGCGGGCTTTTGATACAGTTATTTAACCGGCGATGAAGCAGTTTGTTCTTGGCCGGTTGTATTGCTTGACCGATTGAATTACTTAACCGGTTGAGTTCTTTAACCGTTCCTGCACAGAAAATTTGTTTTTTTTAAGTTCTATTTAACCGATCTAATTTTATCTAACATAGTATTTTTTTATGACCACCTCAACTAATCAAAACATAGTTTAACTTTAATATTTCATATTTTATTCAGAGTTTTTCAATTATAATTTAAGTTCACTACATACAAGCTATTAACACTTTGTGACATTTAACAAATTTGTAGATTGCTCAACAGTTGGAGCACCAAACATAGTACATGAAAAAGAAAATGTACCAGGCCAATAAATGTCAGGTTGCTTTCATCAGCGAAGGACAAAGTCTGCTGACCGACTGCGATCCTTTTTAAAGCTAGAGCCAAACTTCTTAAAGTTTCCACTCTTGCCAAACTAATCAAGCAAATATACATGTCATTATATGACGTAAATGGAATTCAAACAAGTAAATAACATAGTGTTGTTTAAGCATATTTAGAAACATGAGATAATATTTGTGAAATTCATGACTATTACATAAGCTTGAAATGAATTTTCTGTTTTTTAGAAAAGAAAGGAAACACACTCAAGTCTTAGTTGAATATGTTAAGACTCAAGATACCTTGTTTTGGGGGAGGCACTTAAAAATTGATTACGCAAATGTTAAAACCAAAATCATGAACAAACCTCTTGTGTATAATGTACGCATTTTAAAATTAATATATGGATATCATATTTTGATCTTATCACATGACTTTAACTAATAGGAGAGTCAACTCTCTACATAGTCAATGACAAAAAATGAGGAACTATCCTAAGAAATTAATGCAATGCTAAACATATTCCCTACAGAAGATCCAATTGTACTAAATACTTGAAAGATCAGTCATCAAAAATATAAATGTGAATGAATCGAAGTTCATAAAACTACAATTTGAGCCAAACCTTCTTAAATTGGTTCTCCTAGTAGCTATTACAGTAAGAAGCTCTATCATGCTTGCTCAACAAATTTAAAGAAGAAGGCATAGAATCAAATCCAGGAAGACTAACCTACAACAAGTGGTATAAATAATCATGTATTAATACTTCCTAATGTTAGCAACAATGATAGAAAGCTTGATCAAAGAGTTCTTAGGAGTAAATTGGAGAAGAAGAAGGATGTAAAGAGAGAAGCAATTTCAGCACAGTAGTTCCTAAATTCAAAAAAAAGGTCAAGATCAATGATCAACCATGAAAACCCAATACTTAAAACATAAGGAAGTAATTGAAATCATACATGTAGTGCTCATCAAGATTTCAAGTTCCTTAACATTGTGGACAATGAACTTCGTGAATCCATTAGGAAGATAGTGTCGAGTTTTCTTATCTAAACGGTAACGAATGTTGGGCATAAGAGTGACACCCTTGAACTTTCTCCTAACACGGGAATCAATACCCTATGGCCTACGCCAGTTTGTCTTCAAAACACAAATACTATGTCAGTAATTGAGAAAAATACGTGAATTTTAGATACAACATTCAAATGACAAGTGTATATACCTTAACACATATCCTTCGATCACTCTATGGCCTGATAAACTTCTTCAATCTCTTCTTGATAATCTTCTTGGTCATCAAAGGAAAAACTATTTTACCTAACATGAGGAAATACAAAAACTATAAATACATTGCAAAGTCAGCATTGGATGAACCAAATAAAACACGCATAAGTAGGTGCAAATCCTTACTAATGAATACATCCAAGTAAAACTATTATGTTAAAGGTAAGGATTTGTGATTTTAATTAAAACAAATAGCTTTGAAAACAATAATAGTGCAACAAATTTTCTTAAATAGTTGAACATCAACATCTTAAATCTAGTGAAAAGAGAGAATCGTCCGCAAACTCAATCAAGACATCCGTGCTATAGAAAATATATAGTTTAATCATTGAAAATGATACTAAACACAAACCTAAGTAGACATCTAATAAGTCAAAAGACGAGTGTAAATCCAGTTACATCATTACAAAATAAGCATCAACAACCTCATTCAAAACATCAGTGCTATAGAAAATAAACTGATCTTAAGCACAAACCTAACATTGGATTGAGTATCCAATATCAACAGGATAACACTATATGTCTAAAAATCATGCTTAAGCATAGTCTTATAGGTATGTAGATACGTAAGCGGATTAAGAAGACGAAAAAAGAATTCAAACCTGTTGAGCTTCCTCCTCTGCTGCAGCCTACCACTGATCTACTCATGGGAAGAAGAAGGAATGAGATTTAAAACTAGGACATCGGAAGAAGAGGACGGCGGCGATGATTAGGAGAAAGAGAGAAGATGGCGGCAAAGATTGGCGGAAGAGAGAAGATGGCGGCGAAGATTGGTGGAAGAGAGAAATCAAAGATTAGGTCGGGGAGCTTGAAGAGGAGATTGAAGGAATGGAGGCTCTGGCATAAGATGTATTTTAATGAGGTAATAGCGATTGGTGTGAGAATCAATCGCTACAATGCTAGAGGTATAGCGATTCGTCACTTATCCAAACACTACTAACCCTTCAAAAAGGTAGTAAAACATGGCGCCTCTTTTTCGCGATTTTAATTAGGTTTATAGAGATTAGTTTTGCAACCAATCGTCGTTATGTCAAGGTAGTAGCGATTGGTCTAAAATCCAATCGCTATTATCAATGTAGTAGCGATTGGATTTAAACCCAATCGCCACTACATTGATAATAGCGATTGACCTTTAGACCAATCCCTATGTTTACTTGCTAAAGAGCCTTTTTTACTAATGTCTCTCAAGTCCGAAATTGGCGTACAAAAAAGGGGCAACGAAATTATAAGTAATCGGCGACTCTAATTTGGTTATATCCCAAGCCAACGATACTTGGCAAGTAAAAGAGGAAAATTTTAAACCCTACAATGCTCATCTAACTATACTCATGAACAAATTTGATAAGTGTAATTTGTTCATGCCTTAAGAAGCCAAAACTGCTTTATGGATGCCATCCTTCTCTTACGGACATGATTCAAATTCCCGGCGAAATTAAACTCAAGCCACTAAGATTCAATAAAAGCAAAGACGTGCTTTTGAGAAGAAAATAGTAACCTCATGTTAAAGTTATATCAAACCATGGTATGATACTCTATAAAAATTCATAGAATATGGAGAATATCTATCCCATTTCTCCATTACTCTCTCTCTAGCTCATTCTTCGTAAGTGAATATATTAACCATACACGATTACAATATACATTGAGAGATAATCATCTGTATCATTGCATAAAAAGTTTATTTGTATAAGTTGAACAGGACGTTGTATGTTCCACAAGATAGTGTGAGAGTTAGTAGTTCACACAGGCAATTGTTAAGACCTGTAGTTTGAGTGGGTTTGTGTAGAAGCTATACAAATCAAAGTCTTCTAGTGGAATCCTTCAGGAAACAAAAGGAGTGGCGTAAGAGTTTTATCTCCTAACATCCATAAAATCTTGTGTTATCTCTTTACTACTTTATTTAGTCTTATATATGTCGCTTCAAATCCCGCAAGCATTTTCTACACTTGAAACCGTTCAAGAGCTTTCTACGATTTGTCCAAGAATATAAACAGATTTTCAATCTCTAACTGGATTAAAATCACATAAAAGTGAAAAATTGAAAATCGGTATTCACCCCGCTTCTATTGTTGTCATCAATCCCAACAGTATGTAAACTTAATTTTTGTAGGCCCGATCTTAAGTAAATTAAAGGATCTTAGTCCTCTCACAATAAACTTTTAAGAAAGGAAAAAACCTTGATCCCTTCTATGAACCAGTAAAGAGAATTTTAAGAAATAAGTAGGGGCAAATTATGATCATCATTTCCATCCAAAAGTGACAATCTCAAAAAAACCTGATGGTTTCATAATAACTCTGATAGAAGGATATCGATCATAAGCTATTTTTCATGTTACACGATTATCGGAAAGAATAACTATCCAAAGAAGGTTTCTAAGAAAAAGGACCAAAATAAATCAAACCAAAAGGCAACGCCGAGAGACACAATTTGAGAAAGAACACCTCATCTCTTTCAATACAAGAGAAAGGAAAAGTTTATAACACAGTGTTTTAGGATGAAAAAACTACAAAACAAAAATATCAAAAAGAAAAAAGGAATAAACAAAGAAAATCTTCACAAAAGAGAGAAAATGTGTATGTGTTGGTTGAGGTATTGAAATCATCATTCATTGATCACTCAGACTCTAGTCTTGTTGTCACAGCAAGAGAAAGAATATATAAATTCTACTAGATATACCTAGAGTCAACGAAAGAAAAAAAACATATATGGCAAAGGAAAACTCAAAGCTGAAAGTTGTAAAGTCTCTCTAAAGATATTTCAAGATGAATAAAGCTACACAAACAAAAATAGTTCCACCCCATCAAAACATCAAAATTTTGACCACCTCCTTAGAAAGTTAAGATTATGGATAAACATTTATATATGAGATCGAATTTATAACCAATACCTCGAAAATCAGAGAAAATAAATCCATTTCAATACGAAATCTTAAGAGATTAGAAAAGGATGTTCAAAGATGAGCCCCAAACATGTTTCGAATCTAAAATATCATGATTCGTTAAAGGGTTCAAGGTTTATGTTAATTGCTAATAGAAAAGGAATTGGGAAATATGTCCCTTTATCTAGACATAGGAGCTACCTATTCATAAATAAAATCTAAAACCGTTGATATACGAATTTTAACTAGTTGTGATGTTCACTTTGAAAGAAAAAAAGAGGAAAAATAATTATATTGAAATAATCCCTTAAAGGCTAAAGAGGTCAAGACCGTATTGCAAAGGTTAAATAAGAAATTGAGTCTCCAAATGATAAAAAAAATTGTTGATAGTACCTCGATCATTTTTACATTATCGCTCTAAAACGTTACTTATTAGTAACTCCCGTGAATAGTTTATTGACATTCACGCCAAATCAAACATATATGTTGATAGTACCTCGATCAGTTTTACATGATTGCTCTAAAATGTTACTTGTTAGTAACTCCTGTAAATAGTTTATTGACGTTCACGTCAAAATCAAACATATATGTTGATAGATCTCGATCACTTTTACATGATCGTTCTAGAATGTTACTTGTTTGTAACTCTCGTGAATAGTTTATGTTGGGTCAAATTATTTTGACTAAGTGTTGAAATAATTTAACCACTAATATTTTGATGATGAAATAACTTATGAGTTTTGATACAGGTGTATTGAAACAATATGTCATAAGACTTGGATCTAATGAGGGTCATTAGACTGATTTTGGCTTTCATTGCATAAAATTAGACTTACAGTCTAACTCATCGGAGTTAGACGTGTAGTCTAATAGACGTGTAATTAGACGCAAGTCTAATAGATACACGGAATTAGAAGTAAGTCTAATGCATAAAATTAGACATATAGTCTAACTCATCGGAGTTAGACGTGTAGTCTAATGAATGTACGGAATTAGACGTAAGACTAATATGCTTATAATTAGACGGGTAGTCTAATTGATATTCGGAATTAGACGTACATTCTAACTCATCGGAGCTATACGTGTAGTCTAATATATTTGCAATTAGACGGGTAGTCTAATTTATACGGAATTAGACGTGCAATCTAACTCAGTGGAGTTAGACGTGCAGTCTAATAGGATATGAAAGTTAGACGTGCGTCTAACTCCTTCAGACAAGTCCTACTAGTTAGACGTGCGTCTAACTCCTTCCGGCGCACTACTAGTGATGTACTGCCATGATCCTTGTGCTCAGAACCTGCTGTGTACAATGGAGGCTTTCCAATGGAAGAGTTCCACGTATCGTTATTGAAGTTTCGTCCGTTAGCTCCTGCTCAGTATTTAACAAATCCTAAGGACAACGGACGAAGCACCTGTTACTTGCCAATCTTGCTTACGGAAACTACAGAGAATTCAAGCCTTTGAATATTGTGAAGCTTCTTTCTGATTATACTGTGTGTGAATCGAGAGAGAGAGAGCTAGAATCAAAACACCTTTAGTTGAGTGATATTCTTCATCTTATAATTGAACAGAAAGTGTTCTGTTCAATAGTGAGCTAAGTGTGTGTGTAAACTATATTTGATTCTAATCATATTATAGTGAATCTTTCCGGTGATTGGAAGAAGGGGTGACGTAGGAGAGTTTCTTCGAACATCCATAAATAAATTGCTGTGTTGTTCTTTTCTGTCATCTTTTCATATTTTATCTTGTGCTTCAAACCCAAACAAACAATTCCGCCTTGAAACCGTTTCAAGTGTTTACACAAGTTTGCGTAGAATAGAAAGCGAATTAAATCCCTAACAGGATTTCTTTCAAACCGTTTTTCACAAGCCTTCATCGTTAACCAGACCCCGTCTCTATCGATAAAGCCGATCCTATCAGTTTATTAACATTCACGTCAAAATTAAACATATTTGTTGATAATACCTTGATCATTTTTGCATGATTGCTCTAAAATGTTACTTATTCATAACTTACGTGAATAGTTCATTAACATTCACGTCAAAATCAAATATATATTGATAGTACCACGATCATTTATAAATAATTGCTCTAAACGTTACTTGTTAGTAACTCCCGTGAATAGTTTATTAATATTCACATCAAAATCAAATATGCATGTTGATAGTACTACGAACATTTAGACATGATCGCTCTAAGCATTACTTAATTAGTAACTCACGTGAGCATGTTGTTCAACTTTTATGTAAAACTCTAGTTGATAGTAGTATGATCATTTATACATGATCGCTCTAAATAATTACTTAACTAATAACTCACATGAGCAAGTTTATTAACTTTCACATAAACCTATCTATTTATAATACTACGACCATTTATACATGATCACTTCAAATGTTACTTTTTAGTAAATCACATTAATAAGTTTATTAACTTTCATGTCCACGTATGTCTTGTTTATTGACATTAACTATTACCATTTGTGTATTACCATCCCAACAAACATTAACCAAATAATATCGTCCGATAGTTTTAAAACTGCATCTGACATGAATAATCGGTTGAAATCCACGTCTAATCAAGATAAAAGTTGATCTCTCAATAATATTTATAGTCATCCTACACCATCATCCTATAACTCTATGAAAACTTTGTTAAGATCTATAAACATGATCCAAAAGAGTCAAAACAACCATTGGCCAATAGTTAATCCTTTTTAAAATAAACTATCAAAGAAAGATCAAGAATAAAATGGGCGTTCGAGAAAACTTCAACAAATGGTACACACAAGAATGAGAATACAATACCAGTAAAAGAGAGTTAAAATAAATTAATTTCAAACAAGTCTTATGGCTGAAAAAAGATTGTGATCTACTACATCCGAAATTTAAAAAAATCAGTGTGACAGACCCCATAGCCATCGGATAAGCGTTGGAATCTCATCTAACGCCCAACATCTAGCTACATCGTCGTTGCAACGGAAGAAAGGCACGTCCGCGAAGAAGCGGATTAACTAACGCACGCCTCAATGCCGTTAGCCCGAGCGCGGACGGAACACTCACACACAACAGACCATTGACGGAACTCTACGCCTAGACGCGCATTTACATTTTCAGCCGGAAACAACGATGTTTCAAGCCTGGGTTGTTGTCACAAAGGCAATTATGCAGCGGAATTTTTCTAACTTTCTGCCCTTGTGCGGCCTGTTTTGCGCACCAAAACAGTCAGCCCAACTCCAACACCGAGGTTAGTTTTTCGCACAGAAACTAACCAGCAAGTTCACAACACAATCAAGAAGTATGCAGAAACTTAAAGACACAGAATTACGGGCAAAAGCCCAAATTTGAAATATATTCACTCACAAATATTGATTACAAAGAAGGCTATAAATCCTCAAGGCTGCACGCAAAAAGACGCTCACTAGTTGTGGGTATTTCTCTCTACCAAAACTTAACTAACTCGTCTTGTGCAGCTCATGATATATTTATAGCCCTTAAGAATAACAGTAAGAAACTTGGAGACGCAGAAAGCCCTTGGCTAGGTCTTGGCTGAAAAAGTCATCCAAGACTTGGCCTTCCGAAATTATAGGGTCTTGACCGGGCCCTCCCGAAATACTCGGTCGTGGCTGAGACTGATTCCATCTTTGACCTGGCGCAACGCTTCTCTTCGGTCGCCCAGTGGGTCGGGGCGGGTATCGGTCCAAAACCGGTCCACGGTCCGACCCATGGTCGAGGCCTGACCCATGCACAATGATCCGGCCCCTTTCTAAAATGTTCGGTCCTCAATCCTCGGTCCTCGGTCTGATGCTTACGCTTGATCAGCTTTTCCCCTCGGTCGGATGCTTCCGCAAGGCTAACCTTTTCTCGGTCTGATGCTTCCTTCTCCACACTTTTCCCACCTTCTGCGCGCACACTCGATGCGCCGGCTGTTGTTACTCTTTCGGCCCTAGGTCGCACGCACACGACCCCCTTCGGCCCGGTCTCGACACTCCTCATCATGCCGAGACAAACCCGCATGCTAGCATCCATCTCTCGGTCCTTGTCTTTTAAAACTCGCGCCCCGACAGAATCTTTCGACACTTCGCATTTCGCCACTCTGGTGCCCATGCCGCACACCCGCGACATTCTTTTTAGGCACCACTCGGTCCTGGCCTTCCGCAATCAAGCCAAGACCGAGACCAGCAAGTTACGCTTGTAAAACACCACCCCCACCAGACGAAGCCAACGTTGTCGTTGGGGCCTGCACTAACCCTGCCTTGCTCAAACACACAAAAATAATTTTCTCGGTCTTGCTAGTCGAACCTGCTTTCAACTTTTCCATCCGGACTGTGTACTTGTGTAATCTGCCCCCTCCTGGGACCGAGGTCTTCCTGCTCGCCTTCAGAAATTTCGCCGCACCCAAGTATCTAGAAAAACATTCCTCGGTCCCCTCTGCTAGAAATACCTTTAGCACCCCCATTAAGACCGTATACTTGGCTGCTCTACCCACACACGGAGTAGAGATCTTCCCACTTGCACTTGGGAATTCGAGAACGAAGCCCTTTGAGAGATATGTTCCCATTCTCCCCGGAATATGTGATGGTCGCTGCAGAAGACCCACTTCCATCTTCTTCTCGGTCTTGCCCAGTTTGCATATTTAACAAGCCATCACCTTCACCCGCGGCTGATGTTTAGGGCCCCTCTTGGTTACCTTTTTAGCAACTTTCGAAAATCTGGACCCCGCAAGCGTCGGGACCTTAGAACAGGCCGACACTTGACCCTTTCTGGCTTTCTTCTCCAACCCAGTCGACGCTTCTGCCTCCTCTTCTCCAACACAACTTTCAACTAGCTGCATGGCTGCAAGGCATCCCGACTTACTTTTCTTTAGAGATTCATAAGTTCCTTTTATAAATGAGGGATTCTTGGGATCACCAACGAACATCCCTCCCAAATGAGGCATCACCACCACCATCGCTTGGATCAAAAACTCAAGTCCTAAAATGACTTCATAATCATCTAAAGGGACAGCCATAAACTCGACCTGCCCCTGCCAACTTCCCACCTGGAGATCAGCTTTGGCCATGCCTTTATTTGGCGTGGCTTCAGAATTCACGGCCTTCAGTCGGCCCTTGTGTGGGGACATCACCAATCCCAGCTTCTGAATTTCTCAGTCTGCAACAAAGTTATGTGTGGCCCCTGAATCAACCAGCGCCATCACCTCTCTTCCATTGATACAGACTTTCACAAACATCAATCCCAACCCTGGTACTGATTTCTCCGCATGCAAGGCACTCAATAGTTGTATCGGATTTACCCTGGCTGGAACTTCTTCACTAAGTTCCTCATCTTCCTCGGCCAAGAGTGCTGCTACTCTTGCACGCTTTGGACAGTCCTTCATACGGTGGTCGCCATCACAAAGGACGCACCCTTGGTTGGCACGGTCCTTGAAAACAAAACTTCCCTTTGTTTCTTTCTTGCTGTAGGATCCCTCGGACTTGGCTGCCTCTTTCTCATAAGATTTCTCCTTTCCCTTGTTCTTTTGCGTGTGCTTCTTAGCATCAGGATTCACACCCCCGATTGCTTTAAAGTCCACAAGGCGATCAGCTGCAGCAACAACCGAAGGCAAGTTCTTCACATCCTGCCTTCTTAGCTCGGTTTGCGCCCACGGTTGCAAACCAGATAAGAAATTAAACAACTTATCCTCTTCAGACATGTCTTTCACATCCAGCATTAGAGAAGTAAAATCCCTAACATAATCCCTGGTCGAGGCACCATGTTTCAAGTTTCGAAGTGCCTCTCTCGCCCTCCATGATGAGTTTCGAGGCAGAAATTGTTCCTTCAGCTCACCCTTTATGCTTTCCCACGAGTCAATCTTAGCCCGATTTGCACTCGTATCATCTGCTAAGCGAGCTCTCCACCACAATTTTGCGTCCCCCGCAAGGTACATACTCGTGATCGAAACCCTTTCTTCTTCGGGGATCTTCGCCGCTGCGAAGTAGGTTTCCATATCCCATAGAAAATTCTCCAGCTCCTTGGCGCTTCTCACACCACCAAAGGGCTTTGGCTCCGGCACTTTAAATCTAGATGCAGAAACAGGGGCTGTGGCATGGCTGTTGCCAACAGCTTTCTTTAAGAGCCTGATTTCTACGTCGAAGTACTCCAATCTGGACAACAAGTCACCTTCGGTTACCAGCGCTCCCTGGCTAGCCGATTTTGAAGCATCAACCACTCTCTTCAAGAGTTTTATCTCATTCTCGAAATGTTTCAATCTCGAATCTAGGTCTTCTTGAGTTACTAGTTGTTCCACTCTGGAATCTAGTTCCTCATCCGTCACCAATTCTTCTAGTCGGGCCTCTAGATCCTCTTCAGTCACTAGAGCCTTCTGACCAACAAACTCTGAAACAGCAGCAATGGAATTCCGCGTGGACAACCATTCTGTATTCAGGTCGCTGATCTGTGAAAATATGGAGGCCTCCTCTCCATTATTAGGGACTCCCACCAGTGCCTCCAAGCGCCTTAGCCTTGGATCCATCTCTAAGGTCAGGCCTCGGGTTTCCCTTCTCTCTGTCATGCTTAATAGAACTCGGAAACAGTGCTCTGATACTACCTGTCACAAAGACAATTATGCAGCGGAATTTTTCTAACTTTCTGCCCTTGTGCGGCCTATTTTGCGCACCAAAACAGTCAGCCCAACTCCAACCCCGAGGTTAGTTTTTCGCACAGAAACTAACCAGCAAGTTCACAACACAATCAAGAAGTATGCAGAAACTTAAAGACACAGAATTACGGGCAAAAGCCCAACTTTGAAATATATTCACTCACAAATATTGATCACAACTTTGAATTACTTCCTCAAGGCTGCACACAAAAAGACGCTCACTAGTTGTGGGTATTTCTCTCTACCAAAACTTAACTAACTCGTCTTGTGCAGCTCATGATGTATTTATAGCCCTTAAGAATAACAGTAAGAAACTTGGAGACGCAGAAAGCCCTTGGCTAGGTCTTGGCTGAAAAAGTCATCCAAGACTTGGCCTTCCGAAATTATAGGGTCTTGACCGGGCTCTCCCGAAATATTCGGTCGTGGCTGAGACTGATTCCATCTTTGACCTGGCGCGGCGCTTCTCTTCGGTCGCCCAGTGGGTCGGGGCGGGTACCGGTCCACGGTCCGACCCATGGTCGAGGCCTGACCCATGCACAATGATCCGGCCCCTGTCTGGAATGTTCGGTCCTCAGTCCTCGGTCCTCGGTCTGATGCTTACGCTTTATCAGCTTTTCCCCTCGGTCGGATGCTTCCGCAAGGCTAACCTTTTCTCGGTCTGATGCTTCCTTCTCCACACTTTTCCCACCTTTTGCGCGCACACTCGATGCGTCGGCTGTTGTTACTCTTTCGGCCCTAGGTCGCACGCACACGACCCCCTTCGGCCCGGTCTCGACACTCCTCATCGTGCCGAGACAAACCCGCATGCTAGCATCCATCTCTCGGTCCTTGTCTTTTAAAACTCGCGCCCCGACAGAATCTTTCGACACTTCGCATTTCGCCTCTCCGGTGCCCATGCCGCACACCCGCGACATTCTTTTTAGGCACCACACGGTCCTGACCTTCCGCAATCAAGCCAAGACCGAGGCCAGCAAGTTACGCTTGTAACAGTTGTCTTCTTCCTCATGACGAAGAGAATGATGATCGATCGAAACTTTTGTTTCAACCAAATGTAGTGATTCAAAGGCTGAAATGATCACCTTAACATGGTGATCATTTTGACTACAAATATAGAGGAAATGATGCCCTAATCTGATATGAACAATCGAATACAGACAAAAGTCATTAACTGTCTTTTGTTTGAAATCGATCCACTTGATCGATGAACTAACTTAAGGAGGCTATAAATAGATCTCCTTAGGCAAAACAAAGCTAAAGATTAGAATCTTAAGCCCTCAATCCACTTTACACAAAATCCTCCATTAAAATTTTCAAACTTTTCTTGAAATTTTTAAATCTTGTGTAAGGCCTTAAGACTCGGTTCTGGGTAATCACAAAGCTTCTAAAAGAGTTCAAGATTTTTCTCCAACTCAATATAAGCTTCCAATCATGTTGTAATTCAACTTATGAATTCAAATTGAAAATTTTATATTTCAGTTCAGTTAGTTTTGATTATTACTTAATTTTTAAATTTCTTGATTTGAAACGATCCTAAGATCATTTCTAAGTTTTATATTGAAAATACCCGGATTTAATTTCAAAATCGGGTTTTTGTTCTTGAACTCTAGCTCTCGAATTATCATTTTCAAACGTTCCTAACATCTTCTAAATGATGTTACTATTGTTTTTGGATCAATTCTAATCGATTTAAGCATGTTTGGTTAATAATCAAGATTTTTGCAAATTTGGAAAAACCCAGTTCTTGAATCGGTTAACACTCAAATACTATATTCTTGTTTTGGTTCCATTTTATTCTATAAAGTATAACGAAGCTATTGGAAAAAAAATCTTACACTCTATTAAACCTTAAAAATCGAAATTTGTTGATGACCTAACGAGATATTTCGGTTAGACTTACACTCGACCGAGGGATTTTTAGCCTAGGATTTATTTTCGACCAGGAAAACAATTTCGGCATGGTTTTCGACCGAGGAATCTTAGCATCGACTGAGAACTCTTCGCACCCGACCGACAATCTTTCGCATCCGACCGAAGAATCTTAGCCTTGACCGAGAATTCCCTCGCACCTGACCTAGGAATCCTAGCATCGAATAAGGATCCCTCGCATTTGAACGAGAGTCCAGTGCCCATGACCAAGGGATCATCCCTTGCAACAGAGAGGACCGATCTTAGGTCCTATTTGTTTGGAATTTAGATTTTAAAAATTATTTTTTAAAAATTTTAGAAGCCTCAAATCATTTTCTAAAAATCTAAAAAATAGAAACCAATTTCAAAATATTTTTAGAATATTATCATAAAAAATATTTTTATATGCTTGTTTGGATTTATGTTTTAAATTCTAATATCTTAAACTGATATATTTTAGGTACCTTTCTCGATAATAATTGAAATTAATCACAAGTAATAACATTTAAATATTATACTACAATTTTAAATACAAGAAAAACATGTGCATATTTACTTGAAAAATAATTGGTTAAATAAAACGTAATATAACTAATTTTTCAAAATCCAGGATTTTATAAAGTACAGATCATTATTTAACAGGTATGGAGGATATAGTGTGAAATCCAAAGGAATCACCAAACATCGAACTCAAAGGAATCTCTATTCAAATATATGTTTATATACATACACAAAATATTTTATTGATTTTAAATTAAAAATCAATTGGCGACTCTTTAATCAAATAAATAATCCTTTAAATTTATTATTTTTAATTAATTTAAAATAATTTTTTTAATCAAATTGTGATATTATTGTTTTAAATCCAAAAGATTATTCAAAATTGATCATAAAAACTAATTACTGTTATAATTAATTTTAAAATGTCAAAATATATTTTTGTATAAAACTTTTAAATAATATTTTATTAAAAGATTTTTGACACGTAAACTGAGTTTGAAATTTCTCGAACCTCGAGTTTTTTTGGGATTAAGGATTTCTGGGAGTTATAGTTACGCTTTATATTTCAACAATGCACCATGAGGCTTAGTCTCATTTCTCGGATTCGGAGGCCGACATGCTTCGAACTCTAAGTCCTTGGGCTCTTCTCTTATACTCGGGGTATATTTGATAGAATCAATACATTTTTGTTCTCACATTTGCAAATTAGAAGGATTTAGGTGAACTGCAAATGGTGAATTCAAAATCAACATTTGTGAGTATTTTCATTTTTTCTTATGATGCCTCTTTTGTTGATGACCAAAATGTATATGATATATTAAAAATACTTTGTTCTTGATTTCAGCAAACCAAACAATATTCTAGATGAACACGAGTGAAGATTTTCATATCTCAACCAACACAACCTTATTTGTTACGATTTTTTTTATCTGAGGCCTTAAGTTTTTGTACATGACCTATGTTTGATACGAGACACCGTCTCTGTTGACAACATGGTTCTGGGTTTTGGGTGTTCATCTTCCATGAGCTTTCTATTAAGCATCAATAGTTTGAGCATACATAAGGCTTGAGAAAATGATCCTCCTGGAGAACGCCTTGCTCAAATCTCATAAGTTACATTGGCTCTTCAATAGACATGTAATGGGAAAGATGATGTTTATCGCATTCTTATGCGTTTCTTGAATCTTTATTCCAAGTTTCATCTTTTCCAATGTGCGCTTTTGAGCTTAAGAGTTTAAGGGTCGTCATCCTTCCTTGAAACCATGACTAAACGTGTTCTATTTGTTTATTTTAAACCATTTTTATTTTAATAAAATTGCCCCTAGTATTGATATTTGGGTTTTGTATTTTTAAGTTTATTGTAATTGAGCCCATGACAAGTTGTATGTGTATTCTCAAGAAAGGAGAAATCAAATTTTATTTTATTGAGACCAAACATAGTGGTAGGTTGTATATGTACTCTCATGATAATGAGAGATCATGTCTGAACGTAGTTCGTAACATATGTATTTTGAAAATCTTTTTTTTGTCTTGGCTTTGATAATTTTTATTTGAATAAAAATAACCTTAGTATTGACATAGGGATTTTTGGTTAGAAATCATCTTATGACTTAGAATAATTTTTTGTTTTGTTAGAATACAATGGATAAATTTGATCTTATTTTCTCCAAGACGAAGTATCCATTGAGGATGTCGACATTGAATGGGGCTGAGAGTTCCTCTTCGTCCAGGGTTGATAATCGGGTTGTACTACAGGACATAACCTTCCTAACGAGGTAGGATACTTCTCATGGCGTTTGAAATTTTCCTCAAGTGTCTAGTATTCGTAGATTCTTCTTTAGGATTTGATCACCTTCTTGAATGTTCTAAGATTTCACCTTCTTGTTGAACTCTCTAGTCATCTGACTTTGATACACTTGAGTATGACATAATATGCCTAATCTCTTATCTTCCATCAGTGCTAGTTGGTCGTATCAGGACTTGCACTAGTCTTCTTCAACCATTTGGCTCTCAAGGAGTACTCTCAATGTAGGGAAATCGATTTTGATTGGTTGTACAATATCCATGCCATAGACCAATGCAAACGGGTTCTCACTTGTAGACGTTCATATAGTCGTTCGATAGCATTAGATGGCATTACAGGGTTGCGCTTCAACTCGCTTAGTGAAGTAGTCAATAATCACAAAAAATGAACTTGTGTCCATTCGAAGCATAAGAATAATTCTTACCAATGATACCAATCCCCCGAGTTAAGAATGGTCATGGAGAAGTCATGTTGTATATTAAGGATGTCAGAGTATGCTTTAGATTAACATAGACTTGAAATTTGTGACATATCTTTATGTAGGTACGCATTCTTGCTCCATGTTCTGCCAATAGTAACTAAAGTGAAAAACTTCTTTACTAGCACTAATTCATTCATGTGTGGATCACATGTCCCTGCATTGAATTCATCCATGGTTTTTGTTGGTTTAGATTGATGGATACATAGCATGTTTTAGTCGTCAAAGGATCGTCGATACAACTTTACGGCTAATAGCACAAAGTGGGTAGTGTACTAATGTAAGACTCTCTTCTCTTTCTTCTAGAAATGGGTAGGTTACTCACCGTACCCGACATATTTCTTCTAAGAATTTGCATCATGTTCGCTAGTGTAACTATAATGTCCGAGAATCGATTTTAATTCCTTGGGGTGTGCTTGAATGTCACTTATTCACACTTGTCTATCAACGTTCATAATTGATGGTGATAGGGCTTTAGGGTTCCTCCTTTTATAACCCATTCACCATAAGCTTGTGAAATGACTAGGTTAGAGTTGCCTACAACTTTTAATCATCTACCTCCTTTCTCATGGGATATCTACAAACTAGATAGGCATGCCCCGTACTCTTCTTTATTGTTCGTCACAAGATATTCGAGTTTTGACTGATATAAGATTGTTTGTGCGTGCAAGATTAATGAACAAGATCCCAATATCGTATCCTTGCTTGTCGGACGCTCTATCGAATAGTAGTTTTCAGGTCATTGCATCTAAGGCCATGACTTCATCGTCTAAAAATGCTAGCTCGTCATCGTTTTTTTCTTCGATAGGTTGATTTACTAGAATTCTACTACAACACTTCCTTTTATTGACTTTTAGACCATGTATACAATGTCGTACTCTGAAGTCATCATCATTCATTTAGTAGTTTAAGCGACAACCAAGTTTTATGGAACAAGTGGCAAATTGGGTCTAGCCTCGACACCAATTTGATTGGGTGGGCTTGCATATAATGTACAAGCCTCTTGGTAACCCAAGTTGGCCCAACAACCTTTTGTACCGGTAAATAGTTAAGCTCATACATTATCATTCTCTTGCTCATATATTAGACTATCACTTTAGTCATCTCTTTGTTCTCTTGAGCTAATAAGCTTTCCATCACGGTTTTTTGTCACTAAAAAGTAGAGGATTAGAGGAACACATGGATTGGGAGGCATCAAAATAAGAGGATTCTTGAGATACTCCTTGATCTCTCGAAGAAATTTATACAAGCATCGTCCCAGACGAACCTTTCTCCCTTCCTTAGTTTAAACAAAGGGTCACATGTCGTGGTAAACTTGTTTATGAAACGGTTCATATACTAGATCTCTCCTAAAAATCCTCACACTTCTTTCTCGCTTTGTGGAGTTGGCATAGTCGTGTTTACTTCGATCTTGCTTGGATCTACTTCGATGCCTCGTTGGATGATGAGGAAGACTAGTGTCTTCCATTTTGTTATTATGAATGTTCACTACTTCAGATTAAGATGAAGCTGGAATTTTCTAATTCTTTGTACAAATCGATCAAGGTTTTGTATGTGTCTCTCTCAATCTTTAGACTTGACACTCATATCGTCCTTGTAGAATTCTAATTCTTTGTGGATTATGTAGTTTAAGATTATTTTGGCCTCCCACAGATATGTAACTCATGCATTATTCAAACTAAAATGCATGAATCGATAGTAGAATGTTCTCACCTTTGTGATGAACGTTGTCTTCTCTTCATACATGTTTAGGGTTTTATTAATTATGTGTAATCGAATCTCTCTTCATTAAAATCATTAATTTTATGGTCATTTTTATTTTTTTGTTTTATTTCATCATCATTTTATATTAATAAAAATGCATATAGTATTGACATAGAGGGTTTTTTGTTTTTATTTTATTAGGACTGAGCCCGTGAAAGATTGCCTAAGTATTCTTATAACAAGAAGATATCATGTCCAATATATTTTTGTTCATGTGAGAAAAGTTTAAAGGTTTATACAAAAGCATGGTAACATGGAGTTTGACACAAAGAAATGTGTTTTTAAGCATACGAGATTCTCTTATTTAACTCTTCCTCAAAGAACTCGACCTCGGAGTCATCCCTAATCGACGTAATCCTAGACAAGGTTCCACGTTGTTTCTGTTATCGTCTCACATCCACTATTATAGGATGTAATCATCTACACCTAAAGAACTTTTTTGAAGCTTCCATCAAGACTATAATAAATTTTCCATTCGATACAGTACATCACCTCTTGGTTTTTAACCCTATGTATCATTTTTCTCGTATACTCGTATATCCACATTGTATTTCTCTATCATTGTATGGATGATTTTTCTAGTTGTCCTTCTCTCTTAACCGAATTTTAATATTCTTCGAGAAAGGGGATGAGAATACTTCAAGCTTTAAGTGTAACAGTAATGGATATGGGTTCGTGGTAACATGTCTTTACTTCTTTGGGTGGATTTTAAGTAAATGTAATTGAGGGATCATGAGGACATTCGTTTGATATCATTGATCTAAAATGAGTGTTTCCTATGTATTCTTACGAGAAACAAATTAAAGGAAGAATGAGACGTTTGCAAATTAGTGTTTGTGCGTATATCGAGGAAGAATAGAAAGAACTTCACGAAGAGTCGTGAGTTCCGAGTTAGGTGAGGCTCATTCATTTGTCGGGAAAGGATAAGAAGAAAGAATCATGAACTATAAGTTTGAATGACACTTGTGCGTTTGTCAATGAAGATAGAAGGAATTTTACAAAGAGTCGTGAATTTGGAGTCAGGAATCGGTCGTGCATTTTTCGACGATGAAAAGGAGGAATTCTACGAGGAGTCATGAACTCTATGCCAAATAATGTTCATTCATTAGTCAATGAAGGAAAGAAGAAGTGTCACGCAGATTAACGAATCATCAGTTGATTGGTGCTCATACGTTCGTCGATGAGAGATTGAATGAATTCCATGAAGAACCATGGTTTCATATATGAATGACACTCATACGTACATCGATGGAAGGATGAGAAAGATTATATGAAGAAAAAAATTCTGAATTGAGTGGAGCTCGTTCGTCGATGAAGAATCGTGACTTTTGAGTTGGACAACACTCGTGCATTTGTCGACGAAGGATAGGAGTAACTCCACGAAGAGTTGTGGATCTCGAACCAAGTGAATCTCGTTTGTTCGTCAAATAAAGGATATGGAGATCTCCAAAAACAAAAGTGAACTTTGAGTTGAGATATGCTTGTGTGTTCCCGATGAACGTTATAAGAGATACAACAAAGCGTTGTGAATTTTGAGTTGAATGATGCGCGAGCATCCATCGATGAAGAAACGTGAAGAATTCGATGAAGAGTCCTGAATTTAGAGTTGGACGGTGCTCGTGTGTTTGTCGATGAACTATAGAAGGAAATACCACAAAGAGTCATAAATTCGCACGTTCACCGAGGAAAGGATAAATTGAATTCTACAAAGAGTCGTAGATTCTATGTTGAATGGTATTCACACGATCATCGATGAAAGATAAAAGGAACTCCCAAAATAGGCGTGAGCTCTAAATTAGTGACGAGCATGCATTTGTTGATAGTGGATAAAAATATTTCCACGAAGAGTCATGAATTCTATGTTGAATGGTACGTGTGCATTCGTCGATAGAGTATAGAAAGAATCATGGATTCAGAGTTGAATGATGCTCGTGCCTTTGTAGAAGAGTAGTAGAAAAGGTTTTATGACAAGTCGTGGATCTGACGCTTGTGTGTTTATCAACGAGAGGCAATAAGAATTTCACGAAGAATCGTAAACTCTGAATTTAACGATGATGGTGCGTTTGTCAACAAAGGATCATAGATATTCCACAAAGCGTTGTGAATCTTGAGCAAAGCTCATGCGTCCGACAAGAAAAGGTAGAAAGAATTCCATGAAGAGTCATGGACCGAGCACCACACTTGTGTTTATCGATGAAGTGTTGAAAGAATGCCACAAAGAGTCGTAGATCGAGTGGAGTTCATTCCTTCGTCAACAAGTGATAGAAGAATTTTTACAAAGAATCATGGTTTATTTATTTACCCTAACTTTAAGGGTGATTTTTTCCACTTTTAATGTGAATCTTAGGTTTTTTATAACAAAATGAAATAAAAAAATGTAAAAAAAATGAAAAGTAGTCTAAAGCGAACAAAAATAAAACCTCACATAAGTTATCATAAAGGTTAATGAGATTAAAAGTTTGCATTTCCCAATGTTAAGATTATTTCTAAGTCTATCAATTTTTTGAATTTTATGTGAGTATGTATTTAAGTGTTTAGAGTTTAGGAAAACTCATGGAGAAATTTTCTTTTTTTTAATTTTTATGTTTTATATTTTTTAGGTTTATATTTTGATTTTGTTTAGATTTTAAGTTGGGTTTAGGTTTTAATCTAACCTAGGATTAAGCAAGACACAAACATACAACATTCAAACTATTGGGAAAATTAAGTAAAAAGTTAATTAACTTAGAAGAAATTTTTTGAAAAAACTAAGTGAATAGTTAATTAACATAGAATATATTAAATATTAATCAACTGAGTTTTGATGATGTTTAAATATGAAAGAAGCTAAGTCGTCTAAGTTTCTGTGCAGGTATATCAGATTTGGCTAACTTAGACGTGGTCTAAGTAGGCTAATTAGACGTGTTGTTAGTTAGACGTGCAAGTCTAACTCCATTAGACATGGTAGTCTAATGGGAAAGGTAGTTAGACATGTCAGTCTAACAGATACGTAGTTAGACGTGACAGTCTAATAGATACGTAGTTAGACGTGTTAGTCTAACATATACATAGTTAGACTAGTCAGTCTAATAGATACGTAGTTAGATGTGTCAGTCTAATAGATGAGTAGTTAGACGCGTTAGTCTAACAGATACGTAGTTAAACGTGCTAGTCTAACAGATACGTAATTAAACATGCCAGTCTAATTATAAATATGTAGTTAGACGTGCAAGTCTAATAGATACGTAGTTAGACGTGTCAGTCTTACAGATATGTAGTTAGACGTTGTAGTATAACTTCATTAGACGTTGCAGTCTAACTCCAATAGACGTGGTATTCTAATGGGATGCGAAGTTAGACGTTGACGTCTAACTCCCTTAGATTTGACAGTCTAATGGAGCACGTCTAATGCCTCGCTTCAGTAGCCGTCTGAAGTTAGCATACGTCTACCCAAGATCAACTAGTTGTACACTACTCCTGCTCCACCTTTTCTTGTAGTCCAATACGCCAGCTATTTTCATCAAATGAATGAATGCCACGTACGCAAATATTCTTCCCACTACTTGTTCAGTACCGGACAGTTCCAGAAGGATATCCGGCGCACTACCGTTTAGTACGGCAACGATCCATGAGCACAGAGTCTGTTGTACTCTTGTACTATGGGGGCTTTCCAATGGATGTTTGCCACGTGTCCATGAAGAAGATTCGACCGTTGGTGTCCTTCTACTACAAATAGATGCTCAAGGACAACTGTCGAATCACCGGTTACTTTGCTCATTTATACAACTTTATAAGCTCACTCTTGCACTTACTGATATCTTTCATCTTCCAAGTTCAAGAGAAAAGGAATCAAAAAACTGTCTAGCTGAGTGAATATTATTCTTTATATTGTAAGTTGAAAAAGGGTGTTATGTTCAACAGAGTGTTTAGCTAGATCAGTAAACTGTATTTGATTCAAAGAAGTATATAGTGAAATTATTCCGGTTGTTGGAAGAAGGGGTGATGTAGGAGAGTTAGCTCCAAACATCTATAAACAACTTGTTGTTTTCTTTCCTTCTGTCTTCCATTTTTCATTGATTCAAAGCTTTAAACCCAAACAAACAGTTTCGCACTTGAATCGTTTCAAGAGTTTGTGAATGTTTGTGAAGAATAGAAAGTGATAGTAATTCCTAACAAGATTTATATCAATTCGTTTATCTGAAGTTTCTAACCATAGTTAGACCCATCTCTATTGGTTTCACCGATCCTATCAATTGGTATTAGAGCTCTGTTTTCTATTCTCAAGGAAAAGGAACCTGAATCATGTCGAAAGATGCTAGCTCCTCCAAGATCCCTATGTTTTCGAAAGAAAACTACATAGTGTGGAAGAAGAGATTTCGTTCCCATCTCGCTTCCTTGCACGATGACATGTGGAGTGTTGTCATTGAAGGACCCATCAAGATCGACAAAAAAATCTGAATGGACAAGTGAAGATAAGAGGAATAACAACATCGACAACTTGGCCATGGACATCTTGTACAGAGATCCCTTGACGACAGCATGTTCAACTACATCATATCTTGCGAATCTTCAAAAGAAATTTGGGACAGACTCACTCAACTCTGTGAAGGCAACGCGCAAACCAAAGAGAACAAGATCACGGTTACCACACAACAACTTGACAACTTCAAGATACGTCCAGGAGAGACGATGACTGAATTTGATGCAAGATTCAGTCAAATTGTCACCACCATATCCATTTTGGGCAAGACCTAAAGCAATAGAGAGATTGCTATAAAGGTCATGCGAGCATTACCAAGGGAGTGGGACATTAAGTCCATGGCGATGAGGGAATCCAAAGACCTCAATAAGATGGAGCTCTTCGACTTGCTTATTGATCTGAAGGCCTATGAGTTCGAACTGAACTTTAGGATTGAAGAGGAGCACCCCTCATCCACCATCATAACCAAAGCTTTGGTTACTATCGAGGAGCCACCAGTTGACACTGAAGTGAAGACAGCTTCCCAGCAGCTTAGCAGCGATGCTATGGCTCTCTTCGTGAAGAAGTTTGGCAAATTCATGAAGAAGAGCAATTCTAACTCAAACACCTCAAATACCAATGATGATAAGAAATATAAAGCTAAGGTGAAGTGCTTTAATTGTGGTATTTTAGGTCATTACCAATCATAATGTAGAAAGCCAAAGTGTGATGAGAAGAAGAAAGACAAAGAGAAAGAGTTGGAGGCTCTTGTGGCGGCCGACGAGAAGGCCAAATGAAACTACAGCGACTCTAACTCGTCGTCTAGTGATAGTGATGATGATGATGTTGCTTATTTCATGGCAAGAGAAGAAGAAGAAGAAACTGAGGAATCTCAGGTATTCGATTTCTCTTTAGAAGAATTTTCACGGGAGGAACTGGTAGCTGCACTCAATGACATGGTCATAGAGTATTAGAAGGTATCAGAATCCCAGAATGAAATAATATCCACTTTTGAAATGTCTAAACCGATTTTATCACAAACTCCAGAACCAAAAGTTTTTGAAAATAACAATGAAGAGGTCTCATCTGAGAATGAGATGCTCAAAGAAAAGATTCAAACTCTCTCTTCTGAAAACAAACGTTTAAACTATATTGTTATTTCTTGGACAATGTCTGGAGAAGCTGTTAAATATCAGATTAATCTGTTAAAACCTGTTGGATGCAAATCCGGTCTATAATTTGATAGCGATGACTCAAACAAGTCCTACAATAAGTTAAACTCAACAAATGACAAGCTTAAGCCAATAAGCTTTGTCAAAGGAAGTTTAACTGGTATTGGAACTGATCAAAGCTGTGAGATCTAACTTTAAAGGATGAGATAACTTATGTTTCGCCAACTATTAGTTGGCTGAAAATTAAGTTAGAAGCAGCCAGCAAGACTGGTAAACTAAAATCTGACAAGAAGTCAAGGAGTTTTAAAAGAAAATCATCCTCTAAAGTTAAGGGATCAGTGGCTAGCAGGAAGACGTCTGCTAAGTCAAAATCATACGCACTTATTACAACACAAAATGGAAAATCCATAAGAATAACTCAAATATGGATTCCCAAGGGACTGATTGATCGAGGACTCAAATGAATGTGGGTACCAAAAGTTATAAATATTATCTTGTGTAGGTGATACAGGAAAGATACAGGAAGGAAGATTGGAGCATAATCTTGTGAAGACATGCTCTAGAAGATCAATAGTGGCACACGCCACTTCCAAGGACTAAGTGTTTTTGTTTTTTTTAAATACTTTTGGGTTTTAAGGACTTCAAAAAATTTGTTTATTCTTTTTGTACATGCATAAATTGAGGGAAATATATTGTGTAAATATGTTCAATCAGATGGACGCAGACAAAAGCTTTAATCGATCTATTAGACGAGGACGTCTAAAAGAAATGCAAGTACTTAAACAATCATCTTCTTATACAGTCTGTGCTTCTAAGGTGAAAGGTCTTGGTGTAAAACCTACGCGGTTAGACGTCGAAATCTAATAGATGCTTAGACGTTTATAAGACTGGTGTTGATAGATGTTCATGTCTAACCAAACACACGTCTAATACGTGTTGTTCATGCGTAATTAGATATCTACGTCTAATAGACGTTCAGACATCTATAAGACAAACGTGATTAGACGCATGTGTCTAATAGACTCATGCGTCTAATGGACGGTTATTCCACCTAGATGCCAGAATGTAGAAATAAATGAAACGTCTAACTACGTGTGCAATTAAACGCTTCATCTTTATACTAATTAAGGATAACTGTCCTTTATGCGCTGTCATCTTATTTTCCCGCTCAAACATTAAAATCAGTCATTTCCCAGTAACTTGAAGATGTGTGTCTCTCAAGATTAAGGAAAATGACTGATATACCCTCTAAATTAATGATGACTACCATTGGGAAAAGGTGTCTAATATTAAATTTGTGGACCCCTATTTGTTAAATGTGACGGTTAGGCCATGTGACTGTTGGGATTCTATTTAAGGACATTGTGCATGTACCTAAAGTTTTTAGACTCACTAATTTCTTAAGAACCCTAGTTTCCTCTAACTTGTCTTTAAGAAATCATGTTCATTTTCTTCATCTTTTCTCAAATGGCTAACAAGAAACTCATTACTCTTGGTCACAACACTCTGCATGTGGATTTCACTTCGGTTTACACTCTTGATCAACAAGACGATGTTGATATGTTCTGTTCCTTGGAGTATTCCGGACTCAGAAAGTAACTTGGCGGTCCGTTCATATTCTACGAGAAGGAAGTCCGAGAATTTTTCAAAACAGCGACCATGGTCAGAATCCATTGAGGCAACTATGAACGAAATGCCTATCCCTTTTAATGAATCAGAATATACAGAGTTTCTTGAACTTCCATCAGAGGGTCATACTTATAATCTTGCTTTACCAGCAGAAACTATCTCGGAGATGAAGACTGTTTTCTCAAACGATGGTTCTGAAATAAGGCTAAACGGGAAGAAGAAGGCTCTAAAACCGCATTTCATTCTTTTGAACGATATCGTAGCGAAGGCTCTCTAAGGCAAAGTAGGTTCGTTCGACCTATATAGCCAGGATCGCTTCGACTATATGACGAACATTTCAAAAGGTATGACTGAACTGAATAAGCTGACGAGAGACTTCATCTAGGGTACTCAAGGAAGAGGAGGAAAAAAGATCAAATGGGAAACTGTATGTACACCAAAAAAAGAAGATGGGATTGGCATTAAAAATAGTGTCATATGGAATCGAGCGCTCACAATCAGACATGTATGGGCCATTGAGATGAAGGCAGATTCATTATGGATCAAATGGGTTCATACGAGATTCATGAAAGGAGAAGCTAGCATATTGACATGCCAAATCAAAAATGAAATGGCATGGTCCTTAAAGAAAATCCTAAGAACTAGAGGACAGGCATATCAGATGATGAAATTCAGAATCGGGAAAGGAAATGGAATATTATTCTGGCACGATCCATGGTTAGAGAATAATCCCATAATTCTTTGGGGGGATTACAATCTATTAGAGTTAGAATCATAAGAAAATGTCTCTTGTACTCAATTAGAGATATTCAAAAAGGAAAATACAGCTCTATTATTAGGAGTATTCCAGAAGGAGTCAGAATTCTGAATCTGATCAATAATATACAATTCAATGGAAACATTGATACAAAGAGTTGGAATACTATTATGAATGGAATGTTCATGGCAGGAAAAACATGGGAGATCATTAGAACAAAGGAGGTGGTGGTCGATTGGCACATAGTCTAGTCTTCAAAGGTTATACCTCGAAACCAATTCATTCTTTGCCTAATATTTAGGAAAAGATTGGTGACAAGAGACAGAATTAAGAAGTATATAAATATTCCAGATGTCAATTTTCCAATCTTCACAGAAAAAGAGGAAAGCATTGAACACTTGTTTAGGGAGTGCGCATTTGTATCCAAGTTGTGGATCAATTTTACTTAGAACATGAATATCACTAAATTTCCAAGTACATAGAACGAAATCATAGAGCTTGTAAAGAAAAAAGATAAGTGAGATAGCTTTTACGTGAATGTTTTCAAATGCTTCTTTGGAGCCCTGGTCTACAATACCTGGAGAGAAAGAAATACAAGAATTCATAGCACGAATAAGAGAACAGAAGGAAAAGTTTGGGATGATATTGTTTCTGATGGCAACGCTCTCATACATACATGGAGGGGAATTCTGATTAATGAAGATAGTTGGAATCTCAGTCAAAGATTGAATATCCCCTATAAAATCATTACAAGGAAAGGAAGGTTCAAATAGTTCTTGTTTGATGACTTGTTTGTATTTCAATTTTTTGTCGTTATATTTGTCCTGTAATTCAGTTGTTTGAAACTCATTTGGTTTTTCAACAAAGCTAAGGTATGTCTAGCTTTGTTTCTTGAAACTCATTTTCCCTCTTTTGGGGTTTTTAATGAAATGACACTAAGTTGTCTTTCCCAAAAATAAAAAAGTTTGGAAGATATAATTGGAACTTCAATGTAGGGTGAGCATTAAACGGAATTAATTCAAAATTCAATCCAATTCGAAATACTAATTCAAATTGGTTATTTCAGATTGGATTGAATTTAGATTTGATTAAATATAAATTGGATTAGGATTATTCAAATATTTAAATAAAATAATTTTTTCCATATTTTTTACTTATATCGCTACAATATATTAATATTATTATTTTTTGTATTTAGACAATAATTCTTTTATAAGAAATGATTAAGGAATGGAATTTGAGAGAAAATTTCTTAACGCAATCTGATTTGCTGAAAAAATAATAAATTTTCACTCTCTACTTTCTATTCTCGCCATTTTGTTGACGTAATACAACACAATTCCTTTGAATTTTCAACACTAATAATGAAATACTTTTGATTGAATGGGTGAAGAATTAAAAATTAAAGTTCAAAACAAAATTAGAAGATGAGGAAGAGACTGAGATGTATGCTTGTGAACTTTTTGAGCCTTTATGGATTTGGTTTCTTAATATAAGTAAAATGTTGCCTTAAAATGAATGAGATGGAGACGGATTTGTAAGAGACCGTTAGTGACATCTTAGATATGTACAAATGTTTGTGCAACGCACAATTTTATTACTAAAATATGTATCGAAAATTTTAAATTCTATATTTTTGTCATGTTTTTTTGTATTCTATCTCACTCCCTTACTCAAATTTCTTCCTCGATCATTTCTCACACATATATATATATATATATATATATATATATTTATTAATTTATGAAGTTAAAGAGACCACTTCTTATCGTTATGATTTTCAATTAAATTTAGGATTAAATGTTTTACTGAAAACAAAATTGTGTAAGATATAATATTGTTTCAATTTCTTTTAGAATATAGGTTAATATAATTCATTATTCATTCAAAAGGATTTAGTGACCTCTTGGTAATTTAAAACGACTCTTACCACTAGGCTATCTTGGTGGATAGTATGTTGATTTTTTTTAAGTCAAACTATAGACAAATGAAAGGAATGTGGGTCTATATGGGTAAAACTTAAGTCCAATAAAAAACTATTAATTCTTAAATTTATATGTATTTACAATTATTAAATATATAATATATTAGTAGTATATTGAATTTTAAATAATATTTTTTAAAAATTCTTATAATTATAATTACGAGTATAGAATATTATTATATTTATCTATTAACTTGACTAAAATTGAATAAACAATTCTAACAAGTTAATCTAAACTATACAATCTTGTTTTAATATATATTTAAAATTTGAACTTAATTATTTTATTATCAAATAAATAAAATATTTTAAAGTTAAGATTTTATTTCACCGGTGAAAAAGGGGTCAAAACGAGAGTAAAAACTCTCGGTTTTGACCATATGCCGAAAGTTTAGGTAACTCTCGCCATTCGTCGATATTGACTCTTTCGTTAAAAACAATTGGGCATTTACCAAGAGATATCGTAGAGTTTTCGGTTTAGATACCTGAGAGAAAAACCAAAAGTTAATTGAAAAACTTTCGGTTTTTCCCTTTGAAGAAAAACCGAAAGTTTTATAATTAACTTTTGGTTTTTCTTCAAAGGGAAAAACCGTAAGTTTTACGATTGACTTTCGGTTTTTTCCTTTGATACAAAACCGAGAGGTTTATGAAGAACATTCGGTTTTCATTGAAATGGAAAAACCGAAAGTTTTTACAATTAACCTTCGGTTTTTCCCTTTGATATAAAAAATCGGGAGGTTTATGAAGAAATTTCGGTTTTTCTACAAGGCAAAACCCGTAAGCTTTCCATAACTCTCGGTTTTTCCTATAAAGAAAAACCGAAAGATTTCCATTTATTTTCGGTTTTTCCCTAGAAAAATGTACAAAATAGTCGGATTGTTTTGTTTGCAACCGAAACTTATTCAGCCAAACCAATATATCAATAATAAAACAAATGACACATACATGAAATGATCATTATCATTACAAAAATCTCAACCAAACTAATTATCCAAACAATTTTTTTTAAATTCAAATGAAAATGTACTAAATCAATTCATCTGTTTTCAATCAAAACAACCAATCAAAACGTACTAGAATTAGCTGGTGGGGGGAAGAGGTGGTGGTTGTTGATGTTGCCTCATAAACAATTCGAAGCTCTCCATTCTTTCATTCATTTCTAACTTCTCCCTCTCCAATCTTGTCATAATTTCTTCCTTTTCTACTTGTATTTCATTAATTGTTCTCATTCTTTCTTCATCCCTCTTCTCCAATTCCTCCATTTTTAGTGTCATTCTTTTATTCTCTTCATACAATCGCTCATTGGTTCGTTGTGAACTATTTTCACTTCGACGATCCTCACGAAAGTGTGTGGGCCAGACGCCTGATCGCATACTGAACACTCCCCCGTATTTTTGTTGTCCGAACACCCTCTCCGTCAATTTAAAATCAGATATTTCTGGTTCGTTACTAAGAACTTCCTCCATCTCAACCTGCACATTTAAAATAAATTATCATTTCTATAATAAATAACTAGATATATTCAATTAAATTACAATTTTCTCTTACACGTATTCGTCCAGGACGGGGGTTGGGTTTTCTTTGGTCGGTTTTAGGGTACGGGTCCTCTTGAATACTTCAATGACAGAGGGAGCCCGTCCCATTTCAAGCGCCTATTGAAATAAATGATTTATAAAATTAATAACAATCTTTATAATTAAGTTATTATAAATAATGTACATACCAATTCTTCCTCCAGTTGAGCAAACGGTCTACTTCCAGTATGATGTGGGAATTTGAGCTTATATCTGTTGACAATATTGGTTCGACTGTTTTGCTATATTTGAAATAAAAAAATGAAGTTAGAATAATTAATATCAGATTTTATAATTTATAAAACCGTACCTTAAATTTTTCCGTGAAGTAATGGTTGCGACACATAAACTCTCAATCATCTCGATCGTAGTCTGGTGGAGGATTGGTCAGTACCGCTACCTCGTCTCCTTGATGGATGCGGATATAATCCTTGTTCAAATTCGAGCGTCATCTATCCCATATTTGTTTGGTGTGTGCCAATTCGGTCCTTCGATATTCATCAATTGAACCATTAGTAGACTCGAACGGATCTTGAAAATAAAAACATTCAAATGTTATAAAAAATTATTGAATGATTAATGTATAATTAAGTAATGATTATTACCGTCATAGCAGTCCAAATTGAATCCAATTGGTCAACACTTAATGCCTTCCATTTTAGAAGACGGTGTGAGACGGCTAAGGGTCCCGCACAACCGACCCCAAATGTCTAGACCACCTTGTTCTTCCCTCGTCAGCACCGTCGGGCCTCCCATCTACCGCTCTAAAAGTCAAAGAAATCTTTGTCCCCGATGGCCTCTTAGATAGCGCGATATTCTTGTTCTTCCCCGTCTCTTGCAGGTAGAAGATTCTTCAAAATTATCAAATTCATAATTAGATATGTAAATCAATTCAAACAATAAATAAGTGTAAACAAGTTACCTGTCGATGATGAGTCGGGAGTGGAATGATCCTCCTCGTCATCCTCCTCGTGAACCTCCTCGTGACCCTCATCGTCATCCTCCATATAGAGAAAATAATAAGGAGAAGAGTGAGGAGGAAAGTAGGGTTGTTAATCCTCAAATCTGTAAAATTGAAGTAGAGAAAAGCATTGATAAAAGCTCTCTAAAATTCTAAAAAATAATTTATTTTAATAGATCAGTACATGTTCATATAGAGGTAGGATAAACAATGGGAGTAGACAAACATCATCATCTACTATAATTGAATCATCTTTCGGGAAGTTTGAGCGATATATGGGACGTGGAAGAAAGCAACATAGCCTACAAGGAGAATATGGAAATAATAATCAAGATTGGGAATGTTAATTATAATCTTTGATTGTACTATTTTTTATGGCTATCATTGAAACTCTATGAACGTTTATTTGTCATCTTATAATCAAAACTATAGTTTTTCTAGTTTTGATTGTTGACCCTCCCACTTTTGGGGCTTCTTAATGAAATGGTGCTTAACCGTTTTCCCAAAAACAATATTGTCGATGAGAAACAAAAACTTGTTACAAATCGAGCAATGTTGCGAGAGTTTGACCTATAATATCTAGGATCGACCCTTTTTTGGAAATGAGTCGCCCAATGGACGTAGGTATTATAGAGATGGGGGGAATTCCCGATTGAGTAGATACTTCCCGGTTTATGGCAGTGTTAACCCTTCTCCACAATCGGTGAGTAATACTCTCTAATGATTCACCGTAACACAAAATTCCTGGTTACATTATCTAAGTCGGTTGTTTGACGTGTCCAAACAACTAAACATCGTCACTAAACCATTACGTGACTAATATATATGTATTATTTGTATGCATTTATAGACAAATGAACATTTGTGAGTATGTCTCCTTTTTTAAAAGAAACACATTTTTGTAAATTATTTTATGCGTTCAATCGCAGACAATGTCTATGTTGCACAATACTTCTTTAATCGCTTGGATCGACGACTTCCATGAAAATTGATGGAATTGTAGGATTTATGGGATAAGAGTTATCAAGAGGTTCATCAATTTCAAAATAAATAAGAACTTCATGATCTATATACAAAGAAGATGGAGTCTTGTCTCCATAACCTTCTTCATTGAAGACATGTAGATGAGCCCTACCATAGAAGAATTTAGAGACATCTCAATGATTGACAATAAGAATATTTTACATCTCAAACCATTTGTATAATAATGTCATTAAGAAAGTTATTGCAACAAGAATTCAAATATACTAAAACAAGATTCGAAAGTGTCCTAAGGAAAGTCAGCAACTGAAAATTCCCCTAACCCTAGGCTCTTCAATAATGATAGTAACCATATCAACGGTTCATTTCTTCCCACGTCAGGTACCAAAGCTTCCTCTAAAGTCGTAAAAGTAGCTTATCATATGTGCAAAGGAAACCAAGAATCTTCAGGTCTCATCCTAACAAAAACACTTATATCTCCCCACCAAGAGGTTCACCTTTAATACTTTATATCTGGCTTCTCGACAAACTTGAATGCCTCCCACCAACGATCCTTGGTGACTCCATGGGTCCTGGAAACCAATATTGAAGAATTAAAAGAGTCATACTAGAGCCACACATATAGAATAATGATTATGTTAGAGAATTGATTTCATGATACCTTATCAAGAAAATGGCCTATATGATGGATGATGAACCAATGATTTCACTCATGGGTTTAGAATGGTTCACTTCTTACTACACTCATGACATATTTAAATATTTGGATCGTGATATCATGCCCCTTTACATGGAAAATCATATTACCATAGATAGGTCAATCGACCACAAGTCTTATGTCAATTATCTAGAGAAATGGCACAACGCCTCCAAGATAGGAATTCCAAAAGAATGAAGTAATTATATAATGGATATACTCAAGGAATATGAGAAAGCGGGAATAATAAAGAAGAAAATTCTAGTGTAGTAACGGGCTATAGTAGGACCTAAAAACTACAGCCCTTGTTGTTTCTTTTCCTAACTGAATATCTTTGTAAATATAAACAAGAAAGATGTGTGTATATAATAAACTACCGAATTTTTATATAATAAAGTTATATGTATTCTATATACAGGGTCAGAAAAGAGGTGTTCATTATTTAGGGTTCATTCGCATGCATATGCATTGCATTTTACTTACAATACAAATGCAAATCCTCACTTCTTCTCTAATCGCAGTCTACGACTGTGAACGGTCGTTACGGTCCCAAGGAAAATAGATCTAGTAACTGGACGTTTTGTACGTCACAAAATGGCGGAAGAAACTTTTATACTTTAAACAGTTTCGACGATTGAGTTCAAAGAAATGAAGGGAACTCTTCAATATATAATAGAACAACTCGCACTGATCACAAAGTTCTTTGACTAATCAACATATGTCATCCACATCCCAAAACATGCTTTCTTCTACTTGTTTTCCTACCCAACCTATACTATTTACATTCACTCATATCAAACATTTACTTCCTGGTCCCGAACTCAAGAAGAAGTCTCCTACTATGAAGACATTGAAGAATATTTCGACAAAACCATAGAGGCTTAACATGGGACTGCAAGGAGGACCAATCACATTGTCTAATCATCCATCCTCTACCGAATACGAGCGCTAGATGACCCAAGTCTGAGCTATACAAATTGAGATGAAAGCTTAGCCCGATAAAATACCCAAAGGCAAAGGCATCTATGAACATTATAACTAGAAAGAAGCCATGAAAACAGTTGAAAAATAAGTCATTCTCCTAGGTGTCAAATTACCAACCATATCCAAGCACGTCGATAAAAGTGACCCATCTGTCTTTTTCAAGGTTTATACATATGTAATGACCCCTCTACGTCTTGGAGAGCTAACATTACTTCATCTATTTCCCAAGTATCTCGATGATTTTACTCTACACTAGTATTATCAACAGAAGTTAGCATATTTTCAAAACATCAAAGAACTAGTTGTAGCATTTATAGAACGTTTTAGCATGCATCTAAACCTAAAATGACCAAAGAAGAAGCTAAAAAACATTAAACAAGGGGGGAAATAAAATATTTCAGTTTTCGAAGAAATATGGAAAGTTGTAGATGAATAAATTGACACCCTCCTAGTAAACACGACAAATAGACATGATTTTGTAAAGTTTCAAAGGTCGATATTCTGTAGGATTTGTAGTCAAATTCTTCCAAGAATAAGGTGTTAAAATATGTAATAACCTCGATGATTCAATCTAGAAAGAAAGAAATGAGGAAAAAAATAAGACTTACCAACCTGTGAGTTGATTTTCAAATAAAGAAAAGACTAAGGTACTAGGTGGCGACCGCTTGCCAAGAACATTCCCCTCCAAAGTCAGGCCAATGTAAATATACCAACAATTTTCAAATAAATGACTTCAAAAGCGCCCAGACTGCCTAGAGTCTTTGATGATCTTGGTATTCCTTTAAGTCAAGTCAAAATTCTTCTACAAAAAAAGGACCTAATTAAACCCATAACATTAAGAACTGATAATTCATTCTTGGGAAAATATGAGAGAGCATGGTGTGACTTTCACAAGATGAAGGACCATGATACAAATATTTTTAGTGCCCTTAAATATCTCCTTCAAGACTTTATTGACCAAAACATCATTGTCAAGCCGGAGATAGCAAAAAATCCTTACAGACCATCAAGTCAACATGGTCACAACTAATGAGAAGACACGCAATGCTGATATATTGTTTGATCTAATCCACAATACTGAACTAGAAGTTAATATGATCGACCCCTGGCCTAAAATTAAATATGAAATTCATTTCATGTAAGGCCTCGAGGTGGTGGATCACGGACGATCCAAAAACAATGGCCCAAATCATTTCTTAGGAAAAAAAATGTAGTAACTCGTGGTGGAACAGATTTTCAACCAAGTTTCATGAAAACCACAATAGTTAATGTGTCAACAACCTACAAACAACCCTCATGGAGAATAAAGGGAAGCGGGCTCAAAGCTCTAAATCAATAGGATAGTCTTCTTAGCTAACTCAAAAAGACAAATGCTAATATTTCCATTTGGGAAATCTTGATGTACTCCATTTAATATAGGAAAGTTGTTCTGAATGAGTTGAGAAAGGTCAATGTCCCTGCCAAAACTACCCTAGAAGATCTTGTAGAAATAATTACTTCTAGTTCACAATACAATATGATTAACTTTGAGGATAAGGATCTCCCAACGGCTGAGACAGGTCATATTAAGGCCCTTTACATTTCTATTCAAATGAAGGGGAAAAAATTCTAATGACTCTTATCGACAACAATTCATCCCTCAACATATGTCCCTAGAGCACTCTTGAGAAAATTGATGTTTCTAGAGATAAAGTCATGTCATCTGACTTGTGTGTTGGAGGCTTCAATAGCTCTCGACGTGAAATAATGGATTGCCTAGAATGCACTATCCAAGTAGTTGGCGTACCATTCAAATTTATTATATGTCTTACACATGTAGTCATCGTACAATCTTATTTTAGGGACACCATTGATACATCAAGGTAAGGCTCTAGTCTCCACACTCCATCAAAAGCTAAGGTTCATAACCAATGACCGAGTAATTACAGTCAACGATGAAACTAACATTATTATTGTCATCGGAACAACTCAGGTTAACACCCAAAGGTTGAGCTAAATGGATTTAAGATATAACTGATCTTCCAAGAAGGTAAGGACTCATCCAACGATCCCAACGTTAACTCATTCAGCCTTCCCTCTATAAAAATGATGTGCAAATGAGATATTTCCCTAGCATACTGTTAGGATCGGGGTCGCTCTTGGAGGACCGAGGTTCCGGTTTAGAAGGGTTGACCGCTTACAACACAACACACGCTCTGATTGGTGATAGTCCGGTTAAAGACTACAACCATTCTCAACACTACGAAACTGTCATAGACTCTTGAACCGGGTTCAAGGGCGGAAATGTCTGTTTCAGCTTAAAGCAACACACACGACTTGGATGAGGTTTATAAGGAGTCGGTTTAAGGAGTATGAATAGACCGGTTTTGATTAAGGAGTAAAGTTATGTTTCGGTTAGTGTAGTCCGGTTTTAGAGTAAATAAGTAGGAAATAAGTAAAAAGACACAAGACAAGAATTTTTTATGGATGTTCAGAGCAAACCCTCCTACGTCACCCCTTCTTCTCAGATTTTGAGAAGGATCTCCACTAACTTTCAAAGTTACCACACTTACAATGCCGGTCGAGCCTAACTCGCTACTCGTCGGTTACACCAATTCACTCTTGATATAATACATTAACACAATACAATAAAGCTTTCAGTAAATGAAACAATAGTTTTGGATCGTGCGTGAGATTTCATTCTCTCTCTTAAAGTATTTCAGAACCGTGATAAATGAAGTCGCTTCGTCTTCCTTTTATAGTAAAGGAGATCCCAACGATCATCTTCTTCTCTCACCGTGGGATTGGTTAGTTTGAAACCACGCCGGTTTAGAGATGTTGCGTGCACGTTTCATCTTTCTGACACTTGGCAAGCATGCATATACCGGTCAGGTATTGATGACTTAGCCGGCTTGCAGTTTTGGATACGTGTCAGACATGCACCTTTCGGCTGTCTGATTCAGATCTTCGGATCAGCAGATCATCATTGTCTTTATTGCATGCTTTCTGATCCGGATCTTATCTTCTTGCATTTCCCAAGAAACATCTGTTTCGTCATATTACGTCATCTTGTAATTCTAAGTTTCCGGTTGACTTCTTTCGTAACATGGTCCGGCTGGAGTATGAACTTTTCTTTGCTAGCCGGTCTGTTTGAAATGTTGAAGTCGGTTCCTCTTGATCATCTGGAGCCGGATTGCTTTGATATATTCTTCAGCCGGTTTATGTAGTCTCCAGTTGGTTTATACGACTTGGTCTGTTCCTGCACATGAGAGTTGATAATAGTTTAGTTTTCTGGACGGTAAAAATTAACTTACTTAATTTTTCTATCAATTTCTCCCTTTTTGATTATTTAGAATAAATATTCAAAAATCGTAATGTATGGCCGGTTTAAAAAATTAACTTACTTAATTTTTCTATCAATTTCTCCCTTTTTGATTATTTAGAATAAATATTCAAAAATCGTAATGTATGGCCGGTTTAAAAAATTAACTTACTTAATTTTTCTATCAATTTCTCTCCCTTTTTGATTATTTAGAATAAATATTCAAAACTTGTAATGTATGGCCGGTTTTGAAAAATGTGTTTAACAATTTCTCCCTTTTTGATGTTTTTCAAAAAAAAATTCAAAACAAGTTGGTTTTTCAAAAGATGTTTAGTATAATCATAAATTTGAGATCTTAAGAAAAATGATTGAGTTCTGAAACAAAATATTAATAGATAACATAGAGAAGTTGTTCATAAGAAGATAAGCTAAGGATTGGATGATCCCCCCTTTTCTTTTTCCCTTTGCCTGTCCTCCTCCTCCTTCCATTCCCATTCTCTTCTTTCCGTGTCAATTTGCCATCCGGTAAATACACTTGATATACCGGGATTTCGCTGGTTGAACCGGAAGACACCGCCTACTAGTCTGGGTGGACGAGATGATTGGGCAACTATCGGACCGGAACTTTGAGATGCGGTTGATGTCTCAACTGCTTTCTTCTTCCGCGGGTTAAGTCGTGCAACATCTTCTTCTTCTTATTCGTTTAGAGGTTCCTCGAACTGACCAGCCGTTTGATACTCTTCGATACCGCTTTATTCTACATGTTGCATCAAGCTTGCAATCTTCTTTCTTTTATTCTTGTTTCTTGTTTTCATGGAGTGTGAGGCTTGTGCTGGTGTGGGTTCTGGTTGAGCGGCCTTTTCTTCCTCATCGACTTGCTTGGCCAACTCGTGGTCCTTGTCTTCGGTTTCTTTCTTAACCGTTCCCTGGCTTCCTCCTCGGCTTGAATTCTACGAGCTGTTTCGGCATCCAAACGAATCTGCTCTTGAGTTCTATCCGCTTGCAACTTAGACAACTCCTCAATCTGAGCTGCCATAGCTTACATCATTTCAAGCAGGGGAGCGGTTGTCATCTCAATTGTCTTGTCAATCATTGTCTTGATTGATATTTGAACCGTTTCGACAATTTCAGAGTGAATAGATGCCCGAACTCTTTCAACCAGGTCGGCTTGAATGGTTGCAATTTTGGCGTCTGTGGGTATGTTGTACTCGTTAAGGGAGGAGATGATTGTGTCAACAACCACTTCCTTTATTTGCTCAAGTCCCGGAGTCTGATCAGTCTGAGATGGAACTCTACTCCGGTTATCATCGTGTTCAGCCTCATGCATCTGATGTCCCTTTTGCCGGTTTTCTTTCGACTTGGAAGATTCTCCGGTATTGAAGATCGGTCTACTTTGAAACTGATCGGCATGTAGCAGAAGCTGTTTGCAATTTTCTCTCCATTTTGCCTATAGCTAGTCAACATTGAGTGCAAGGTCATCCCTTACTTTCTGAAACCGCTCAATCATTTTTAACTCCATCGGAGTTAATGCCGCTCCTTCGGACTTCTTTAGTGCATCATTTACCGCTTGCAACTTGGCGTATTCCTCCATCATAGGAGTTTTAGCGTATGCGGCTTGGATGACTTCGGTACCTGTGACTTTGAGGGCTTCCTCTTCTAGTGCCAAGAGTTTCTCCTAATATTCATTCCCGTTGAAATCAGGGATCATGTCTGAAAGCTTCGTTTCACATCGCAACCTGACCCATAAGTGATAAGGGTGGCCAGTTCTTCAGCCTCCTTATTCATATCCCGGATGAAAGATTAGAACATTGCTTCTTCTTCTTCCGCTGAGATAGGTACCTCGGCTTCGGGTAAGATTTCAAACTATATGGGGCCGATTTGCAGTGCACTTTCTTCTCTCACCGGAGAATCTTCAATTAAGACTTCTTTACCTTTATTAACCTGAGATGGACCTTCAGGTGTGATCGATGGGTTTGTCGGCTCATCTTGGGCCAGTTGAGGATTTGATTCGGTTGGAACAGATTTGTCCCCAACCGAACCAGATGGTTCCTTTTCTTCGTTGTTTTCCTCCTGAGCCGGAGGGGTGATGTTTTCTGAGTTGGCCGTTTCTTCGACCGGATGAATTTCAGGCTGACCAGTTACCCCAACCTGATCAGTTTTCTGAAGAAGACTTGTTACATCGTCTTCGGTTTCATGGGTAAAATTTTGGACTACGTCCTCAATGACCTTTGAGGTTCTCAATCCCACATCGTCGATTATATCTTCGATGTTTTTGGTTGGAGATTTAGAGTTTTCGGATTGAAGACTAACCTCCTTAGCCGGATTCTCCTTTGACTTGGAATGAGTTTCTTGGCTCCCCGAGGATTCGGCTTGTCTTGATGAAGGAGGATCGGCTATGTTTGGGCGGACAGTGTTGATCAGAATCGGCTGAAGTAGCTGTTCAGTTCGTTTCGGTGATTGCTCTGAGGATAGAGCTTTCTCGGAGTCTTCCAGTTTCTTGCTTTTCTTCGCCGACTTCTTCACCCTTCCCCTTCTCTACGACACTTTAGTTTGTTTAGCCTTTCCCTTTGGATCGGCTTGTTTGGAGCTCTCACCGACCGGTGCAGCCGGACCGGCTTCTTTTGTGGACTTGGCCCTTGTAGCTTTCGGTTTGGCCGTCTTAGCAGTTCTCTTGCTCATGAGCTCAGAGGTTAGAATATTATCGAATGCAAGTGGTTCACCTTCACCGATTTCGACTTGAAGGAACCGCAGGATCTTCCCATATTGCATGGAGTATGCTTGAACTCGACCGTTCATTTTCACCACCATTTCGCAGAACTGTTCGAACAGAACACTTCCCCAGTCAATCTTGTTGCTGCGGACAATCTCCATCAACATTTGCAGCTTCAGCTTTGTCAAGTTGTCGAAATTTCCTCCTTTACCCTGAAGCGGTTTAGATATGATATCCATTAGCCATCTAAACTCCGGCTTGAGTTTGTTCTTCTGGCTGGAGTAAGACACCAGATCCGTGTCATCACTCGAAATGGCTAGCCAGACAGCGTTATATTCTGCATCGGATAGGCTTGTTTTGAAGTCCTTCCCAGTATTCGGCAAACCGAGAGCTTCCGAGAAAGATTCTTCCGTTATGTTAACTTCCCTGCCGCACATGGTGGCGGAGACTGTCCTTTTCGTCAGAGTCTCTGTTTCCAGAAACTCTTCAACTTCTGACGGATGCACGAAGAACAGGCCAGAAAGGTAGGTTTCTAACCCAGAATCCCTTAAGGATTGAAGCACAGCCTTGTGTTCTTCTGCAGCGTGTTCGTCGATGTCGTTGAAATCGACCTGCAAGATGTATTTGAATAGTGATTTATTTGAATTCATGGCGAGAGAATTTAACGAAGAAGATGAAGATCAGAGAGAATTAGAGTGCAGGAAGTTGTGTAATTTTTTAGAGAGAGAAAGTGTGAGCAAATAATGAACTGTTTCTGTCTTATATAGGGAGCGGTTTTGAACGGTTAGAAGTTGAACAGTCACTTCATTCTGTGTTTTGGCGCAAATTTTCCCTCCAAAAGTTACTGCAGTAACTTTAGACGGTAATTGCAGAGAATAACTATGTGCGGTAATATTGTGGGCGGTAAACCGTGAGCGGTAAATTTTGAATTTTCAGATTTGTTTTGAGATTTTATTTTCTTAACCGGAAATTTAGTTAACCGGATGCTTTGATTAACCGGAAGTCTTTTATTTACTCGGATCAGAACCAGAAAAGAACTTATGTGAAAAAGCGGAGAAAAGATATAAGATTCGTATATTAAGCCGAAACAAAAGGAAGTGAAGTGGTTATCTGGTCGTACAACAAAATGACCAGAAAACCAGAAAATACAAAGATTCAAAGAAAATCGAGCCACTCTCCCTCGATCATTTTGTCAACCCACGCATCCACGGTGTTGCCGGTTCGTTCCTCAATCCTCGATATCCATCTGTTCAGCATGGGTCGAGTCATGGTGTTGGCCGGTCCGACAGGAACACCGGGTCCATGGTTAGAAAGATGAACTTGCATGTATCGGCTGATTTGGGGAGCAAAACCGATTCTTCCCCTTGGAGATGAAACAAGTTTCTTCAAATTATTGAAGAGATATGAGGCCTAGTTTATGGACGATTGTCTGACGATGGCGATCATGATGTCGAAAGCCTCCCGGGTGTTGTTTTGGTTGGGCATTCGGCCCATGATAGACTGCTGGACCAAGTCATAGAAGACTTGGTATTGGGGTGTCAGTTCATCCTTTTCACCGTAGTCATCAATCGGATGAACGAAGCTGGAGAAGATGAAGGCATAGTGTACTTTGACCAGAAAGTGCGGTGTTGGGAAATCCGAAAATCCTTCGGATGGAAGTTGGAAAAAGTAGGCAAAATGCTCCTCGGTGAGCCGAAGAAATTTTCCGTCAATGATGGTCCTGATGCTGCCATCATCGAGTATGTGCCCATTGTTGAAAAATTCAAACACCTCCTCTTCGAGGATGGTGTCTGAACCCTCAAGGAAATGTTTCAGCCCAGATTCTACGATTGGTGAGAAGATGGTTTCTTCAAACTTAGAGTTCAACACTTCATAGAAGTCGACGATTATGGTGTTTCTCATTTCAGCATTCATTTTTCAAGAAAAGATTTGAACAAAATGAATAAGTTTTTGAGGATTCGAGCTTAGAGAGAGAGGAAAATATTTGAAGTGTGATTTGCTGAAGGCGGATGAAGTCCCCTTTTATAATGCAGGCGGTTGGTTGCATTTAATGAGAATATTTTGAAAAATTAGACCGTTTATGTATGCTCATAAAGGCTTATCAATTTCCAAGTGAATAATAGATTGTCTAGTCTAATCGGATTAAGCATGTTTCTTGGAAAATGAACAATTCAGTTTTCAAGACTGATTTGATTTTATTTGGTGTAGCGCATTTAATGTCGTTTATTTCTTTAGGATTCCTTTGGTTTCGACCGAAGAGGAAAGAAAATATTTTCATTAATGAGAAGTATCAAACCGGTAGTACAAAAAAATTACCGGTTTGATGATTGAGAAAAGAGAGGAAAAGATTAAACATTTGATGATCCAGCAGCTTGATTCTTCTTAGCTCTTGCTGCTTCCCACCGGTCGATTAGCTCCTGAATTCTCTCCTTCATAAGCACGTGCTTCGGGTGGAGAGTGACGAAGGGCCCGGAGTGAATTTCCAAGCTTGCACAAAAACCGCTTAGCTGAGGAGCGTAGCCGGTTTTGTTTGAGAGAATCATCTTCTTCAGGTTGCTGAAGATGATCCAGGACCAGTTTACCGGTGTCCCGACCGTGACAGCAATCATCATTTCGAAAAGCCTCTGGGTATAGTAGTAGCTCTTCTCTCTACCCAGAACGGACTTTCCCAGAATCTCACACATAATCTAGTACTTGTGAGATAGTTGACTCTTAGCACCCCAAGGCTTAACCGGGATGTTGGAGTTGGAGAACCAATGACATATTTCTTCAATGGTCACCGGGGAGTAAGTGAGGTCGGTTACCCCTTCAGTGGGTAAACCGCAGTATTCAGCGAAATCCGTCTCGCTGAATAGAAAAGATTGACCATAGACTCGTGCCACGATGATGTCTCCGTGCACTTCTTTTGCCGTTTCGAAGAACTCATCGACTACCAAGTAGTCGATGATAAATATGTTCTCCAAAAACCCTCTTAGCCCGCTTCTTTTAACGGCTAAGAACATATCTTTGATGTCATGGTCTTCATATTGATATATGGAGTTGAAATCAGCCAGCAGAATTTTCTTGGCGAGTGGATCAGAATTCATGTTCTTGTGATAGGTTTAGTTCAAGAGAGTTTTGTGAATAGTGAATTTTGTAAAGTGTTGTGAAGAATAAAGGGTTGTTTATATAGCTAGGGGTTCGGCTAGATTAGTAGGTTAAGCATGCTTAGTGATGTCATCTATTAATTAATAGGATTTAACTTGTTGAAGTGTATAATGTTTATTTCCAATGCAAAATTAATCATTACTAAGGATATTCATGATGACAATATATCTATTGACAAGATGTTAGTCTCCCTCTCTTGATGATGGACACGTGTCGTCATCTCGATTGAGGTAAACTATTTTATAGATTATAGGCTTCATTTCTCAAGGTGTGCATGAAAACGCGGTTAGCCGTCCCTAGTTAACCGGAAAAATTCAGTTCATCTAAACCATGATGCATTTTTACTAATTGGTTTTCCATGACCGGTTTTAGTTGAATATCTTATTCTGGTGTGAAGAAATATTGAATCAAATCAACATATGTTCAGCTTTGGATTAAGCTTATCCGTTTTTACCAAGTCATTTGAACTGCTTAGTATGTATACATGTGGTTTGATATTATGAAGTGATCAGGCATAACCAGAGACTTCCTCCCGGTTGGCATCCTTGAATGTTTAATGTCCTATTTGGATACGGTTTGAGAAGCGAGAGCTTCTCCCTGAACGCATACCCCGATTTTTCATGATAATGTATGTAGACAGCATGCATGGATGATCATGGTATAAGTTTCTTGCTATCAGTAAAGTCCTAAAATATTTCTTAAATAAGAGAACTTAGCTTCCTGTAGCGGTTTGGTGAAGATGTCAGCTACTTGTTACTCAGTTGAGACGTATTCCAGCCGGATGTGCTTATGTTGAACATGCTCCCAGATGAAATGATGTCTTATGTCAATGTGTTTCGTTCTTGAGTGCAACACCGGATTGTATGTGATCGCTATTGCACTAGTGTTGTCACAAAATATTGGTGAGCTATTACACCAAAGTCTCTTAGTTGTTGTTGGATCCAGACGAGTTGTGCAAAGCAGCTTCCGGCTGCTAGATACTCTGCCTCTGAGGTTGATGTTGCAACTGAAGTTTTCTTCTTGCTATTCCATGAGACAAGCCGGTCTCACAGAAATTGGCAAGTCCCACTTGTACTCTTTCTATCGATTTTGCAGTCTGTGTAGTCCGCATCTGAGTAACTTATGAGATTAAAGCTTGAATCTTTTGGGTACCAAAGTCCCACATCTTGAGTCCCTTTCAGATATTTTAAGATTCTTTTAGCCGCAGTGTAGTGTGATTGTTTCGGATTAGCTTGAAATCTCCCGCATACTCCGACCGCAAACAGGATGTTCGGTCGGCTAGCTGTTAGGTAGAGCAGAGATCCAATCATTCCTCGATATGCCGTGATGTCGACGGCTTGACCATCCTCATCTTTGTCTAACTTTACGGAAGAGCTCATCGGTGTAGCCGCCTCAGCACATGTATCCATTCCAAATTTCTTCAGCAGTTCGGCTGTGTACTTTGGCTGACTTATGAACGTTCCAGTTTCGATTTGCTTAACCTGAAGCCCTAGGAAAAAACTCAGTTCACCCATCAGACTCATTTGAAATTTGTTAGTCATCATTTTTGAGAATTTATCACATAACTTTGGATCGGTTGATCCAAAAATAATATCATCAACATAGATTTGAACGAGTAATATATGTTCCCTTTTCTCAAATTTGAAAAGAGTTTTATCGACTGAACCTATTGTAAACTTGTGATCAAATAAGAATTGCGTTAATGTGTCATACCAGGCTCTTGGAGCCTATTTCAAACCATAAAGGGCTTTGTTTAACCGATAAACATGATTTTCATATTCTGAGTTTTTGAAACCTGGAGGTTGATTAACATACACCTCTTCATTTACTTTACCGTTTAGAAAAGCTCTTTTAACATCCATTTGAAAGACTTTGAAATTTTTGAAAGCCGCAAATGCTAGAAATATTCTAATGGCCTCAAGTCTAGCTACATGAGCAAATGATTCTTCAAAATCAATGCCTTCTTCCTGTTTATAGCCTTAAGCCACTAACCGGGCCTTGTTCCTCATAAATAACCCGTCTTCATTGAGTTTATTTCTGAATACCCATCGTGTTCCTATAACCGGTTTGTTTTTCGGTCTAGGGACTAGGTACTAGACTTTATTTCTCTCAAACTCGTTTAGTTCCTCTTGCATTGCCAAGATCCAGTCGGGATCTGACAGCGCTTCATCCACCTTTTTCGGCTCAATTTGTGATATGAAAGCTGAGTTTTCATAGTGTTCCAAATTTTGTTGCCTAGTTCGGACGGGTGAGGATATGTTACCTATCACCAGTTCAAGAGGATGATTTTTGTTCTTTCTGAGGTTTATCCGAGACGTGTCTTCCAAGCGTTCGGTTGGCTAATCAAGGTTAGACTGATCGGTAGGTTGAACAGAGTCAGACCGACCGATTTCTTCAGTTGAAACTGAAAAATCAACTTTCTGCGGTAAAGCAGCTTGATCAGGCTGAGATTCAGCATCAACCGCTTGATCATTGACAAATCATCTATAAACCGGAACCTCATCTTCATCATCAGAATAGATATTGAAATTTTCCATTCTGTTGTGAAGGTCGAAGGGTAATGCAGTATTTCGTTCAACCGATTCATCAAAAACAACGTGAGATGTTTCTTCAACTGTTAAAGTTCTAGTATTATAGATTATATATTCTTTACTTACAGCTGAATATCCCAACATTATTCCTTCATTGGATTTAGCATCAAAAGCGGTCAAATAGTTTTTGTCGTTGTTGTGAACAAAACATTTACTACCAAAATTCTAAAATATTGTATGTTTGGAATTCGATCATAGTATATCTCAAAAAGGGATTTAAAAAACGTTTAGTTACTAGAGACCGGTTTTGAGTATAACATGCGGTATTGATAGCCTCGGCCCAGAATTTTTGAGAAATGCCCGAATCGGCTATCATTGACCTTGCGGCTTCCTTGAGAGTTCGGTTTCTTCTCTTAGCTAGGCCGTTTTGTTGAGGAGTTCTGGCACTAGACAACTCGTGTCTAATACCGGAATCATCAAGAAAGGTAGTTAACTTGCTGTTTGTAAATTCGGTTCCTCTATAACTTCTGATTTTGTTTACCCGAATAGATTTTCATTTTGTATTCTCAAAATCAGTTTAATGAGGTTTGGTGTTGCTTGATTTTTTGAAGCTAAAAATATTACCCAAGTAAATTTAGAATGATCATCAACAACTACCATAGTATATTGCATGCCTCCTAGATTGGTTACTCTAACCGGACCAAACAGATCCATATGCAGGAGTTCTAAACATCGTTCGGATTGATGATTTCCTTTACTTTTGAAAGAGGACTTTATTTGTTTACCCATTTGACATGCAACACATACTTTATCTTTTGAAAACTTGACATTTGGAAAACCGTGAACTAATTCCCTAGAACATATGAAGTTTATTGTTTTGAAGTTCAAATGGTTTAGCCGTTTGTGCCATAGCTAGTTTGGGTCATTTCTAGCTATCATGCATATAGGATTTTTAAACTTAGTTTTCCAATCAACCTTGTAAATATCATTTTGATGATCTTTAACTAAGCATGCATTTTTATGAAACTCAACTTTGTATCCTATATCGCACATTTGACTAATGCTTAACAGGTTGAAATGCAGGTTCTCTACCAATAATACATTATTTATAGATAGGTTACCATGGACAATCTTACCCTTTCCCACAGTTCTACCTTTTGAGTTGTCACCAAATGTGATAATTGCTCCGGTTTCATAAGTGATATCTGCCAGTAGTCCACTGTTACCGGTCATATGTTTTGAGCATCCATTGTCCAGATACCATTCCGAGTTCCTTAGCCGGTTGCTTCTCCTAACCTGCAAAAAAGAAATATTTACACCTTTTTGGTACCCACATTCTGTTGGGTCCGTGGTTGATTAGTCCCTTTGGGATACAAACTTGGATAAGTTGAATCACTTTCCCGGTATTGGTTCTTATGGTATTTGGCTTAACTTCTTGTTCTTTGCCCAAGAATGCCTTATATCGTGGTGATGAGTGGCTTTGATTTTGAGGTGTACTTGTTTTGTTTCGTTTATCTTCTGACCGGTTGGCTTTCCTTCTCTCAGGATGAAGTCATTTTTCCGATTCGGTTGGACTTACATATTTTAGTTCCGGTTTTATAACATTTTCTGCCTCATTATTGGTTTAAGAGCTCTTGACAAATCTTACGAAGGGAAGATTGTCTTTTGTGAGTTTCATCCCGTTAGATTAATTTGGTTTGTTTGATTTGTTTTGTTTGTATCCAATACCAAATTTACACTTAGGATGCCTTTTATATTTGCACATCTGATCTACGGCTTTACGGGATCTTTCCCAAGCAGTCGTAATATACTGTGTTCGTTCATTTTTTTCAGTTGCTGGTTGAACTGTCTCCTCATTATCTAAGGATAGTTTAGCCGGTTCATATACTGTGGTTTTGCATGGCTCACTAGTGGTACCACTTGACTCTACGGTTTTATGTTCCGCCTGAGTCGGTATATAAGCAGATATATTTCTGAACTTAGCGACCATTTCGTTGAGTGCAGAAATCAGATCTTCCTTAGTAAATTCATCAGAAGAGAAATCAAATACCTCTTTGTCGTTTTCCATGAAGCATGTTACTCTCTCCTCATCATTCTCGTTAACGAAGTACGCCCATTCACTTCCACCGTCGGATGCTATGAGTGCCTTTTGTATTTCCTTTCCTTCATCGGTTTGCTGGTTGTCATTTCTCCGGTAATCGTTCCTTTGGTTGTCATTTCTCCGGTAATCGTTCCCTTGGTTGTCATTTCTCCAGTAATCGTTCCCTTGATAGTTTCTACACTAATACCGGTTACCTTGATAGTTGTTGCCTTGGTAGTTGCTTTCCGGTTTTCGATGATCTCTTCTTGGTTTCCTACACTCTGACCTGAAATGTCCAAAACCATCACAGTTATAGCATCTTTTATTTGATTTATCAACATAATTATAATTAAAATTGTTGTGAGATGGCGGTTAGTTCTTCTTAATGAATCTCCCAAATTTCTGAGCTAGCATCACCATCACATCTTCACTGATCTGGTCAACGTTTTTGACTGGAGCCGGAGCGGTTGATACTTGGACCGCCCGTTCCACTGATGTAACTAGAGCTATGGTTGTGGTTGACGTAGATGCCTCATATTCGATCTGAGACTTGATCTCGAACTCATATGCTTTTAGATCTTCGAATACATCATGCAGCTTCATCTTCCCGAGATTGCTTGACTCCCTCATCACCATGGTCTTGATATCCCATGTGCTCGGCAGTGATCTTAAAACTTTAATAATTACTTCCCGGTTGTCGTATCTTTTTCCAAGTGTTTGTAGCTCGTTGACCACACTGGTGAACCGGTTGCTGACTCTTTAATGTTTTCTCCCGGTTTCATCCTGATGTTCTCATATTTTTGAGTGGCCACCAAGATTTTGTTCTCTTTTGTTCTTTCGTTTCCTTCATGGATCTGAATGATCGTCTCCCAGGCTTCCTTTGCATTTTCACAATTTGATATTTTATTCAATGTGTTATCGTCTATAGCCTTGTAGATGTGTCTCATGCAATGGTTGTCCAAGTTACTCCTTCTTCGATCTTCAGTTGTCCATGCGTCTATCTCCTTGTTGATCTTTATTGGCTCTTCCTTCAGAACTCTACTCATCTCATCATCCAGCGTAATCAAATGAAGATACATTTGTTTCTTCCAGATACTAAAAGCTTCACTGTTTAGCATTGGTGGCTTGTCGTTGTGGGTCATGCTTCCCATCTTCTTCGGTTGCTTGAGTGTTAAGAACCTCGCTCTGATACCACTTGTTAGGATCAGGGTCGCCCTTAGAGGATCGGGGTTCCGGTTTAGAAGGGTTGACCGTTTACAACACAATACACGCTCTGATTGGTGATAGTCCGGTTAAAGACTACAACCGTTCTCAACGCTACGCAAACTGTCACAGACTCTTGAACCGGGTTCAAGGGCGGAAATGTTTGTTTCAGCTTGAAGCAACACACACGACTTGGATGAGGTTTATAAGGAGTCGGTTTAAGGAGTATGAATAGATCGGTTTTGATTAAGGAGTAGAGTTATGTTTCGGTTAGTGTAGTCCGGTTTTAGAGTAAATAAGCAGGAAATAAGTAAAAAGATACAAGACAAGAATTTTTATGGATGTTCGGAGAAAACCCTCCTACGTCACCCCTTCTTCTCAGATTATGAGAAGGATCTCCACTAACTTTCAAAGTTACCACACTTACAATGCCGGTCGAGCCTAACTCGCCGGTTACACCAATTCACTCTTGATGTAATACAATAACACAATACAATAAAGCTTTCGGTAAATGAAACAATAGTTTTGGATCGCGCGTGAGATTTTTTTCTCTCTCTTAAAGTATTTTAGAATTGTGATAAATGAAGTCACTTCGTCTTCCTTTATAGTAAATGAGATCCCAACAGTCATCTTCTTCTCTCACCGTGGGATTGCCCAGTTTGAAACCACGCCGGTTTAGAGATATTGCGTGCACGTTTCATCTTTCTGACACTTGGCAAGCATGCATATACCGGTCAGGTATTGATGACGTAGCCGGCTTGTAGTTTTGGATACGTGTCAGACATGCACCTTCCGGCTGTCTGTTTCGGATCTTTGGATCAGCGGATCATCATTGTCTTTATCGCGTGCTTTCTGATCCGGATCTTATCTTCTTGCATTTCCCAAGAAACATTTGTTTCGTCATATTACGTCATCTTGTAATTCTAAGTTTCCGGTTGACTTCTTTCGTAACATGGTCCGGCTGGAGTATGAACTTTTCTTTGCTAGGCGGTCTGTTTGAAATGTTGAAGTCGGTTCCTCTTGATCATGACTTGATCATCTGGAGCCGAATTGCTTTGATATATTATTCAGCCGGTTTATGTAGTCTCCAACCGGTTTATACGACTTGGTCTGTTCCTACACATGAGAGTTGATAATAGTTTAGTTTTCTGGCCGGTAAAAATTAACTTACTTAATTTTTCTATCACATACCTTCATTTCTTTAGTCATTCTACAACTCATACAACTTTAGTTTAGAATATATTCCAACAGAATTCGAGAAGTTTAGGGAAGGAAAAATATCCAAACAACATATACCATTCCTTCTACATAAATGGACAATTTATTCGCAAAGGACAAAGCACGTTGTGCTTTAAATTCCATGAACCCTTTACAAACTCTTATTTAAATCGACGTTTTCTAGGTCTCCAAATCGTTTTAGATTGTTCCTATAATCTTAACCTTTATGTTTGTATAATTAGGAAAATAACGAAACATTGGTGTGATTCTCTATAAAATCTAGTTTGGAATCCCACAATTGTTGAACGAACTTGTGAGATCAGTCACTCAAGTCTACACGGAACTGGCACCCCCTCATTCGTCGATACCCTTGTCGATGAAAACAATACTTACCACCCTCTCATAGATAAAGAATTGTTAAATAGTGTACATAGTAAGGAAACTAAGATTGGTAATCTTGTTAGAATGTATTTCCCTACATGTAACAAACTCACTAATATAATACAAGATGTAGAGTTTGAATATACCACGAGTAACGACGATATTTCATTTTACTCTAATATAAACTTTGAAATGAAAGACTTCTTAGAAAACGAGGATGAAATTGTCTCTTCTGCTGAAAAGTCAATCGAAATAAACCTAAATAAGTCAAAGAATCCTTAGATCGTTCTAATTGTCCAAAGTTTCAACCTAGATGAACGTCTCGAGTTGATTGAATTGTTAAAAGACAATAAATACATTTTCTCTTGGTCATACAAGGACATGTTAGGCATCGATCCAAAGATTACACGACATCATATTCTCCTTTATCTAGATACTAATCCAATAAAGCAAAAGCTCGAACGAATGAATGATGATGTTGTAATCAAAATAAAAGAAGAAGTTCCAAAGAAACTTGAAGATTAAATCATATCCTGATGGCCCCGTAAGACAAGGAGAAGACTATGTTCATAATAAAAGTAGATAATTTCTATTATTGTTTCATGCCTTTCAGTCTAAAGAATGCGGGAGTAACTTATCAAAGGGCAACTATCATGATTAGTCGTGACATGATCCATAAGAAACTGGAAGTCTATGTAGACGACATGATCGTAAAATATAATAATCGATAAAGGCATTTCTAAAACCTCAAAAAATTCTAACAAAAGATTAAGAAATATCATCTACGACTTAATCTGAAGAAATGCACGTTCAAAGTCACTATTGATAAAATTTTGGGCTTCTTGATCACCCAATGAGGAATCTAAGCCAATCCCTCTAAAATATAAGAAATAAAGTTATGAAAGTAGCTCAAAAAAAAGAGGTCTGAGGATTCCTTAGAAAAATCCAATACATTTGATAATTTATCAACAAGCTTACCATGACATGTGATCCACTATTTAAGCTTCTGAAAAGGGACCAAACTTCATATGAGATGAAAATTGTCAACAAGCGTTTGACAAAGTTAAACATTATCTAAAATCACACAAATACTCATGTTGTCAAAACCCGGCATTCCTCTCATACTATATATCATTGTAACAAAAACAATAATGGGAAAATTAGGGTAAACTTTAGACAAGTATTTACTATATCAGTAAGAAAATGATTATATGTAAACTTAATTGCATTTCAGCATTAAAAGTATGTTGGGCATTAACATAGGTCACCAAAAGGTTAAGACACTACATACAAGTCCATCCCATCAAGTTGGAATCTAGATTGGATCATATCCACTTCTTGTTCCAACGAACACTCTTATCACAAATGCTAGCCAAATAGATAATGATGATATCTGAATATGACATAGCATAAAAAATATATAAATACATAAAAGGAAGTTTTGTTGCGGACTTCCTAGTTGACCACTCATCATTGTTGAAACGAACTTGAATTTCTTAATGATAGAATCATGATTGTCACGTCAGACATATAGAAATTAATAGTTGAAAGAGATTCAAGAAAACAAAGTTATGGAATTAGAATTTTGTTGGTTGAGCCTAAAGGTTCATACAACCCGATATTCATACAGTTTGAATACCCCATTACCAATAACGATGTCGAATACAAGGCAATCTCCTGTTTAAGCAACAGTAATCTCATTTCAAGCATATGCTTAAACAACAGTAATCTCATTTTTAAAATGCGTACATTAAACACAAGAGGTTTGTTCATGATTTTGGTTTTAACATTTGCGTAATCAATTTTTAAGTGCCTCCCCCAAAACAAGGTATCTTGAGTCTTAGCATATTCAACTAAGACTTGAGTGTGTTTCCTTTATTTTCTAAGAAACAATAATCTCATTTCAAGCATGATTTATCCATAGCTTATGTAACAGTAATCTCATTTTAAGCATATTACATAAGCTATGGATAAATCATGCTTGAAATGAGATTACTGTTTCTTAGAAAATAAAGGAAACACACTCAAGTCTTAGTTGAATATGCTAAGACTCAAGATACCTTGTTTTGGGGGAGGCACTTAAAAATTGATTACGCAAATGTTAAAACCAAAATCATGAACAAACCTCTTGTGTTTAATGTACGCATTTTAAAAATAATATATGGATATCATATTTTGATCTTATTACATGACTTTAGCTAATAGGAGAGTCAACTCTCTACATAGTCAATGACAAAAAATGAGGAACTATCCTAAGAAATTAATGCAGTGCTAAACATATTTCCTACAGAAGATCCAATTGTACTAAATACTTGAAAGATCAGTCATCAAAAATATAAATGTGAATGAATCGATGTTCATAAAACTACAATTTGAGCCAAACCTTCTTAAATTGGTTCTCCTAGTAGCTATTACAGTAAGAAGCTCTATCGTACTTGCTCAACAAATTTAAAGAAGAAGGCATAGAATGGAATCCAGGAAGACTAACCTACAACAATTGGTATAAATAAGCATGTATTAATACTTCCTAAAGATAGCAGCAATGATAGAAAGATTGATCAAAGAGTTCTTAGGAGTAAATTGGAGAAGAAGAAGGATGTAAAGAGAGAAGCAATTTCAGCACAGTAGTTCCTAAATTCAAAAAAAAAGGTCAAGATCAATGATCAACCATGAAAACCCAATACTTAAAACATAAGGAAGTAATTGAAATCGTACATGTAGTGCATCATCAAGATTTCAAGTTCCTTAACATTGTGGACAATGAACTTCTTGAATCCATTAGGAAGATAGTGTCGAGTTTTCTTGTCTAAACGGTAACCAATGTTGGGCATAAGAGTGACACCCTTGAACTTTCTCCTAACACGGGAATTAATACCCTATGGCCTATGCTAGTTTGTCTTCAAAACACAAATACTATGTCAGTAATTGAGAAAAATACGTGAATTTTAGATACAACATACAAAAGACAAGTGTATATACCTTAACACATATCCTTCGATCACTCTATGGCCTGATAAAATTCTTCAATCTCTTCTTGATAATCTTCTTGGTCATCAAAGGAACAACCATTTTACCTAACATGAGGAAATACAAAAACTATAAATACATTGCATAGTCAGCATTGGATGAACCAAATAAAACACGCATAAGTAGGTGCAAATCCTTACTAATGAATACATCCAAGTAAAACTATTATGTTAAATGTAAGGATTTGTGATTTTAATTAAAACAAATAGCTTTAAAAACAATAATACTATAACAAATTTTCTTAAATAATTGAACATCAACATCTTAAATCCAGTGAAAAGATAACAAGAGAATCGTCCGCAAACTCAATCAGGACATCCGTGCTATAGAAAATATATAGTTTAATCATTGAAAATGATACTAAATACAAACCTAAGTAGACATCTAATAAGTCAAAAGACGAGTGTTAATCCAGTTACATCATTACAAAATAAGCATCAACAACCTCATTCAAAACATCAGTGCTATAGAAAATAAAGTATAATCAATTAAACTGATCTTAAGCACAAACCTAACGCTGGATCGAGTATCCAATATCAACATGATAACACTATATGTCTAAAAATCATGCTTAAGCATAGTCTTATAGGTATGTAGATACGTAAGCGGATTAAGAAGACGAAAACAGAATTCAAACCTGTTGAGTGTTGAGCTTCCTCCTCTGCTGCAGCCTACCACCGATCTACTCATGGGAAGAAGAAGAAATGAGATTTAAAACTAGGACGTCAGAAGAAGAGGACGGCGACGATGATTAGGAGAAAGAGAGAAGATGGCGGCAAAGATTGGCATAAGAGAGAAGATGGCGGCGAAGATTGGTAGAAGAGAGAAATCAAAGATTAGATCGGGGAGCTTGAAGAGGAGATTGAAGGAATGGAGGCTCTGGCATAAGATGTATTTTAATGAGGTAATAGCGATTGGTGTGAGAATCAATCGCTACTATGCTAGAGGTATAGCGATTCGTCACTTATCCAAACACTACTAACCCTTCACAAAGGCGGTAAAACATGGAGCCTCTTTTTCGCGATTTTAATTAGGTTTATAGCGATTAGTTTTGCAACCAATCGTCGTTATGTCAAGGTAGTAGCGATTGGTCTAAAAGCCAATCGCTATTATCAATTTAGTAGCGATTGGATTTAAACCCAATCGCCACTACATTGATAATAGCGATTGGCCTTTAGACCAATCCCTATGTTTACTTGCTAAAGAGCCTTTTTTACTAATGTCTCTCAAGTCCGAAATTGGCGTACAAAAAAGGGGCAACGAAATTATAAGTAATCGGCGACTCTAATTTGGTTATATCCCAAGCCAACGGTACTTGGCAAGTAAAAGAGGAAAATTTTAAACCCTACAATGCTCATCTAACTATACTCATGAACAAATTTTATAAGTGTAATTTGTTCGTGCCTTAAAGAAGCCAAAACTGCTTTATGGATGCCATCCTTCTCTTACAGACATGATTCAAATTCTCGGCGAAATTAAAGTCAAGCCACTAAGATTCAATAAAAGCAAACACGTGCTTTTGAGAAGAAAATAGTAACCTCATGTTAAAGTTCTATCAAACCATGGTATGATACTCTATAAAAATTCATAGAATATGGAGAATATATATCCCATTTCCGAGCAAAGGAACGACGATCGTTGTGTCGGTATTCCACTAATTATGCTTGGATATCAAATAAATTTTACAGACGATCTTTCGATGGTCAAAATATGATCTACCTAGATGGTTCATAATCGAAAATGATCAAAAAAAGTACATGCAGAAGCATGCGACCCACACATGAATAGAATGGTTTTAACCAATAAAATACTCCATCAAAGATATTATTGGCAAAACCTAGAACAAGAATGTGTGATCTATGTAAAAAGTTGTCATCAATGTCAAATTTATGATAACTTAAAAATATCCTAGCATTGATGCTCTATAACATGACCTCCCCTTTCCCCTTCTCTACATGGGGTAATGATGTCATTAAGAAAATATATCCCCATGCTTCAAATGTACATGATTTTATACTCATAGTCATTGATTACTTCACCAAATGGGTCGAAGAAGATTCTTACAAAGTCTTGAAATCATCTCATGTGATGAAATTCATCTGCACCAACATCATCTCTAGGCATGGAGTCCCTCAAGCCCTGATTTTAGATACTGGTTGACACTTCTATGGAAAAGTGTTGCAATTACCTGATGAATTCAAGATATAGCATTTTAATTCATTGCCCTATATAATCCAAACAAATGGTACAGTCGAAATGGCAAACAAGAGCATGATCAGGATCATCAAAAAGATTACCAACATTTACAAGGACTAACACAAAAAATTGTCATATGCCTTATGGGGATATCGTATGACCGATCGAACCTCGATTGTTCAAATTCCCTACTCATTGATTTATGGAATGGATATAGTACAACCAATCGAAATATAGATTCCAACTTTGAGAATGCTTTTAGTAAGTCCTGTTATCGAGAAAGATTGGATCAAATCTAGATATGCTCAACTGACATTAATAGAAGTGAAGAGATTAAATTCTTAGTGCAAACTTAAGTATACCAAAAACATATGTCAATACCTTCTTCATCAAGAAGGAAAAACCCAAGAACCTCAAAGAAGGTGACATATTTCTTAAAACGAACAAATGAACTATTAGACCCAATGGACAAGTTTCGTCCCCAATGGAAAGGACCTTTTATGATATAGAAAATACTCTATGGAGGAGGATGAGTTCACCTATCTTTAATAAAAGAAAAAAAAATCATTTCCCCGAGTAATCTTGACACATTTAAAAGATATTTTGTATAATATCAAGCTATGTAGAAAACAGTTTTGAGCTCAACCTTAAAAGAAACTTATTTCGACAAAATCTGATCTAAAATTTGTTAGACTTGGACCACTAGTCAAAGGATTTTAGTCTAATTATGAAAGACCTGATTTTTCTCACTACAAGAAAAAATAAAAGAGGAGAGAAGATATGTATGCATTAAATTGAGTTAATTAAGTCAAAAGGGGGAAAACAATTAAACAAAAGGGGAAAATGTTTAATTAAGTTAAAGGGGAAATCTTTAATTAATTACAATGAATTTGGAATAATTAAAATGAACACACTTGGTTTTGATGAATGAATAAAACTAAGTTAAGTTTTTTGATGAATGAATAAAACTATGTTCATCAATGTTTTAATGCGCAGGTAAATTTTGAAGAAACGTTGGCATCAAACTACTTCATTAGCTGGGTTGCTTCATCAGTAGATTGATCCAACAGTTGAGTACGCTGTCAGCAACAGAGCTCATCAGCATAGTTGATCATCAACAGATTGATCCAACAGTTGAGTACGCTATCAGCAACAGTAGAGCTCATCAGTAGAGTTGATCATTAGTAATCTAACAGTTGAGTACGCTATCAGCAGTAGAGCTCATTAGCGGAGCTAATCATCAGCGGAACACGCTATCAGTTGAGTGCCACATCAGTTGAATACGACAAAATGTTCATACAGCTCTTTTCTCTGTCATGAACGGATATTCCTTTGTCATGCGCACTAAATTCTCGTACACCATGAATACGTCAAATGTACCGTTGCAATATTCCTTATTCATGCGCACTAAAATCTCGTATGTTAGGCGTACGACGAACGCACGACGAACGTACCAGGTGTCACGCATCAACAGAATAGATTCGACCCTTTCCATGAATCAAATATATAAAGGCATCAGAGAACAACGGTGAAGGTGGTTGTTCACAACTGCTCTTCATAGAGGCTCTTAATAGTTAGAGATTTTTGTCTATGTTCTAGAATTTCTCCATTAATCTCTCTCTATCTCATTCTTCGTAAGTGAATATGTTAAGCATACACAATTACGATATACATTGAGAGATAATCATCTATATCATTGCATAAACAGTTTATTTGTATAAGTTGAACAGGACGTTATATGTTCCACAAGATAGTGTGAGAGTTAGGAGTTCAGACAAACAATTGTTAAGACTTGTGGTTTGAGTGGGTTTGTGTAGAAGCTATACAAATCAAAGTCTTCTAGTGGAATCCTTCAGGAAACAAAAGAAGGAGTGGCGTAGGAGTTTTATCTCCGAACATCCATAAAATCTTGTATTATCTCTTTACTGCTTTATTTAGTCTTATATATGTCGCTTCAAATCCCACAAGCATTTTCTGCACTTGAAACCGTTCAAGAGCTTTCTACGATTTGTCCAAGAATAAAAACAGATTTTCAATCTCTAACTGGATTAAAATCACATAAAAGTGAAAAATTGAAAAACGGTATTCACCCTCCCTTCTATTGTTGTCATCGATCCCAACAGTATGTAAACTTAATTTTTGTAGGCCCGGTCTTAAGTAAATAAAAGGATCTTAGTCCTCTCACAATAAACTTTTAAGAAAGGAAAAAACCTCGATCCCTTCTATAAACTAGTAACGAGAATTTTAGGAAATAAATAGGGGCAAATTATGATCATCATTTCCATCCAAAAGTGATAATCTCAAAAAAAACCGATGGTTTCATAATAACTCTGATAGAAGGATATCAATCAAAAGCTCTTTTCATGTTACACGATTATCCGAAAGAATAACTCTCCAAAGAAGGTTTCTGAGAAAAATGACCAAAATAAATCAAACCAAAAGGCAATGCCGAGAGACACAAATTGAGAAAGAACACCTCATCTCTTTCAATACAAGAGAAAGGAAAAGTTTATAACACAGTGTTTAGGGATGAAAAAACTACAAAACAAAAAGATCAAAAAGAAAAAGGAATAAACAAAGAAAATCTTCACAAAAAGAGAGAAAATGTGTATGTGTTGATTGAGGTATTGAAATCATCATTCATTGATCACTCAGACTCTAGTCTTGTTGTCACAGCAAGAGAAAGAATGTATCAATTCTACTAGATATACCTAGAGTCAACAAAAGAAAAAAAACATATATGGCAAAGGAAAACTCAAAGATGAAAGTTGTAAAGTCTCTCTAAAGATATTTCAAGATGAGTAAAGTTTTAAAGTAATATGTCTTAAAGCTAAACAAACAAAAATAGTTCCACCCCATCAAAACATCAAAATTTTGACCACCTCCTTCGAAAGTTAAGATTCTGGATAAACATTTATATATGAGATCGAATTTATAACCAATACCTCGAAAATCAGAGAAAATAAATTCATTTCAATACGAAATCTTAAGAGATTAGAAAAGGATGTTCAGAGATGAGCACCAAACATGTTTCAAAACTAAAATATCATGATTCGTTAAAGAGTTCAAGGTTTATGCTAATAGAAAAGGAATTGGGAAATATGTCCCTTTATCCGGACATAGGAGCTACCTATTCATAAATAAAATCTAAAACTGTTGATATACGGATTTCAACTAGTTGTGATTTTCACTTTGAAAGAAAAAAAAGGAAAAATAATTATATTGAAATAATCCCTTAAAGGCTAAAGAGGTCAAGACCGTATTGCAAAGGTTAAATAAGAAATCGAGTCTCCAAATGATAAAAAAAATATGTTGATAGTACCTCGATCAAACTTATTTATTGATAGTACCTCGATCATTTTTACATTATCGCTCTAAAACGTTACTTGTTAGTAACTCCCGTGAATAGTTTCTTGACATTCACGCCAAATCAAACATATATGTTGATAGTACCTCGATCATTTTTACATGATTGCTCTAAAATGTTACTTGTTAGTAACTCCTGTGAATAGTTTATTGACGTTCACGTCAAAATCAAACATATATGTTGATAGATCTCGATCACTTTTACATGATCAATCTAGAATGTTACTTGTTTGTAACTCCCGTGAATGGTTTATTAACATTCACGTCAAAATCAAACATATTTGTTGATAGTACCACGATCATTTTTGTATGATTGCTCTAAAATGTTACTTATTCATAACTTACGTGAATAGTTCATTAACATTCACGTCAAAATCATATATATATATATATATATATATTGATAGTACCACGATCATTTATAAATAATTGCTCTAAATGTTACTTGTTAGTAACTCCGTGAATAGTTTATTAATATTCACGTCAAAATCAAATATACATGTTGATAGTACTCCGATCATTTAGACATGATCGCTCTAAGCATTACTTAATTAGTAACTCACGTGAGCATGTTGTTCAACTTTTATGTAAAACTATATGTTGATAGTAGTATGATCGTTTATACATGATCGCTCTAAATAATTACTTAACTAATAACTCACGTGAGCAAGTTTGTTAACTTTCACATAAACCTATCTATTTATAATACTACGACCATTTATACATGATCACTTTAAATGTTACTTGTTAGTAACTCACATTAATAAGTTTATTAATTTTCATGTCCACGTATGTCTTGTTTATTGACACTAACTATGACCATTTGTGTATTACCATCCCAACAAACATTAATCAAATAATATCGGCCGATAGTTATAAAATAGCATCTGACATGAATAATCGATTGAAATCCACGTCTAATCAAGATAAAAATTGATCTCTCAACAATATTTATGGTCATCCTACACCATCATCCTATAACTCTACGAAAACTTTGTTAAGATCTATAAACATGATCCAAAAGAGTCAAAACAACCATTGGCCAATAGTTAATCCTTTTCAAAATAAATTGTCAAAGAAAGATCAAGAATAAAATGGGAGTTCGAGAAAACTTCAACAAATGGTACACACAAAACGAGAATACAATACCAGTAAAAGAGAGTTAAAATAAATTAATTTCAAACAAGTCTTATGGCTGAAAAAAGATTGTGATCTACTACATCAGAAATTTAAAAAAAATAGTGTGACAGACCCCATAGCCATCGGATAAGCGTTGGAATCTCATCTAACGCCCAACATCTAGCTGCATCGTCGTTGCAACAGAAGAAAGGCACATCCGCAAAGAAGCGGATTAACTAAAGCACGCCTCAATGCCGTAAGCCCAAGCGCCGACGGAACACCCACACACAACGGACCATTGACGGAACTCTACGCCCAGACGCGCATTTACATTTTCAGCCTGAAACAAAATTGTTTCAAGCCTGGGTTGTCTTCTTCCTCACGACGAAGAGAATGATGATCGATCGAAACTTTCGTTTCAACCAAATGTAGTGATTCAAATGATGAAATGATCACCATGGTGATAATTTTGACTACAAGTATAGAGGAAATGATGCCCTAATCCGATAAGAACAATCGAATACAGACAAAAGTCATTAACTGCCTTTTGTTTGAAATTCGATCCACTTGATCGATGAACTAACTTAAGGAGGCTATAAATAGATATCCTTAGGCAAAACAAATCCAAAGATTAGAATCTTAAGCCCTCAATCCACATTACACAAAATCCTCCATTAAAATTTTCAAACTTTTCTTGAAATTTTTAAATCTTGTGTAAGGCCTTAAGACTCGGTTCTGGGTAATCACAAAGCTTCTAAAAGAGTTCAAGATTGTTCTCCAACTCACTATAAGCTTCCAATCATGTTGTAATTCAACTTATGAATTAAAATTGAAAATTTTATATTTCAGTTTAGTTAGTTTTGATTATTACTTAATTGTTCAATTTCTTGATTTGAAAATGATCCTAAGATCATTTCTAAGCTTTATATTGAAAATACCCGGATTTAATTTCAAAATCGGGTTTTTGTTCTTGAACTCTAGCTCTCGAATTATCATTTGCAAACGTTCCTAACATCTTCTTAATGATGTTACTATTGTTTTTGGATCAATTCTAATCGATTTAAGCATGTTTGGTTAAGAACCAAGATTTTTGCAAATTTGGAAAAACCCAGTTCTTGAATCGGTTAAAACTCAAATACAATATTCTTGTTTTGGTTCCATTTGATGCTATAAAGTATAACGAAGCTACTGGAAAAAAAATCTTATACTCTATTAAACCTTAAAAATCAAAATATGTTGATGACCTACCGAGATATTTCGGTTAGACTTACACTCGACCGAGGGATTTTTAGCCTAGGATTTATTTTCGACCAGGAAAACAAGTTCGGCATGGTTTTCGACCGAGGAATCTTAGCATCGACTGAGAACTCTTCACACCCGACCGACAATCTTTCGCATCTGACCAAAGAATCTTAGCCTTGACCGAGAATTCCCTCACACCTGACCCAGGAATCCTAGCATCGACTAAGGATCCCTCGCATCTGAACGAGAGTTCGTTCAGTGCCCATGACCAAGGGATCATCCTTCGCAATAGAGAGGACCAGTCTTAGGTCCTGTTTGTTTGGAATTTAGATTTTAAAAATTATTTTTTAAAAATTTTAGAAGCCTCAAATCATTTTCTAAAAATCTAAAAAATAGAAACCAATTTCAAAATATTTTTAGAATATTATCATAAAAAATATTTTTATATGCTTGTTTGGATTTATGTTTTAAATTCTAATATCTTAAATTGATATATTTTAGGTACCTTTCTCGATAATAATTGAAATTAATCACATGTAATAACGTTTAAATATTATTCTACAATTTTAAATACAAGAAAAACATGTGCATATTTACTTGAAAAATAATTGGTTAAATAAAACGTAATATAACTAATTTTTCAAAATCCAGGATTTTATAAAGTACAGATCATTATTTAATAGGTATGGAGGATATAGTGTGAAAGCCAAAGGAATCACCAAACATCGAACTCAAAGGAATCTCTATTCAAATATATGTTTATATACATACACAAAATATTTTATTGATTTTAATTTTAAAAAAAAATTGGCGAATCTTTAATCAAGTAAATAATCCTTTAAATTTATTATTTTTAATTAATTTAAAATAATAATTTTTTAATCAAATTGTGATATTATTGTTTTAAATCCAAAAGATTATTCAAAATTGATCATAAAAATTAATTACTGTTATAATTAATTTTAAAATATCAAACTATATTTTTGTATAAAACTTTTAAATAATATTTTATTAAAAGATTTTTGACATGTAAACTAAGTTTGAAATTTCTCGAACCTCGAGCTTTTTTAGGATTAAGGATTTCTGGGAGTTACAGTTACGCTTTATATTTCAACAATGCACCATGAGGCTTAGTCTCATTTCTCGGATTCGGAGGCCGACATGCTTCGAACTCTAAGTCCTTGGGCTCTTCTCTTATACTCGGGGTATATTTGATAGAATCAATACATTTTTGTTCTCACATTTGCAAATTAGATAAGGATTTAGGTGAACTGTAAATGGTGAATTCAAAATCAACATTTGTGAGTATTTTCATTTTTTCTTATGATGCCTCTTTTGTTGATGACCAAAATGTATATGATATATTAAAAATACTTTGTTCTTACTTTCAGCAAACCGAACAATATTCTAGATGAACACGAGTGAAGATTTTCATATCTCAACCAACACAGCCTTATTTGCTACGATTTTTTTTATCTGAGGCCTTAAGTTTTTGTACATGACATATGTTTGATACGAGACACTGTCTCTGTTGACAACATGGTTCTGGGTTTTGGGTGTTCATCTTCCATGAGTTTCTATTAAGCATCAATAGTTTGAGCATACATAAGGCTTGAGAAAATGATCCTCCTGGAGAACGCCCTGCTCAAATCTCATAAGTTACATTGGCTCTTCAATAGACATGTAATGGGAAAGATGATGTTTATCGCATTCTTATGCGTTTCTTGAATCTTTATTCCAAGTTTCATCTTTTCCAATGTGCGCTTTTGAGCTTAAGAGTTTAAGGGTCGTCATCCTTCCTTGAAACTATGACTAAACGTGTTCTATTTGTTTATTTTAAACCATTTTTATTTTAATAAAATTGCCCCTAGTATTGATATTTGGGTTTTGTGTTTTTAAGTTTATTGTAATTGAGCCCATGATAAGTTGTATGTGTATTCTCAAGAAAGGAGAAATCAAATTTTATTTTATTGAGACCGAACATAGTGGTAGGTTGTCTATGTACTCTCATGATAATGAGAGATCATGTCTGAACGTAGTTCGTAACATGTGTATTTTGAAAATCTTTTTTTTGTCTTGGCTTTGATAATTTTTATTTGAATAAAAATATCCTTAGTATTGACATAGGGATTTTTGGTTAGAAATCATCTTATGACTTAGAATAATTTTTGTTTTGTTAGAATACAATGGATAAATTTGATCTTATTGTCTCCAAGATGAAGTATCCATTGAGGATGTCGACATTGAATGGGGATGAAAGTTCCTCTTCGTCCAGGGTTGATAATCGGGTTGTACTACATGACATTACCTTCCTAACGAGGTAGGATACTTCTCATGGCGTTTGAAATTTTCCTCAGGGGTCTAGTATTCGTAAATTCTTCTTTAAGATTAGATCGCCTTCTTGAATGTTCTAAGATTTAACCTTCTTGTTGAGCTCTCTAGTCATCTGACTTTGATACACTTGAGTATGACATAATATGCCTAACCTCTTATCTTCCATCAATGCTAGTTGGTCGTATCAGGACTTGCACTAGTCTTCTTCAACCATTGGCTCTCAAGGAGTACTCTCAATGTAAGGAAATCAATTTTGATTAGTTGTACAATATCCATACCATAGACCAATGCAATCGGGGTCTCACTTGTAGACGTTCATATAGTCGTTCGATAGCCTTAGAGGGCATAGGGAAGCTTGTTGTGGCAATCCTTATATGTCTAAGTCATCTTCTTGATGATCATGATGACGTTTTTGTTTTTTGTTCTATTGCTCCGTTCGTTTGAGGACGATAGGGCGACGATTTATGATGCTTGATGTGATATTCGTCTAGAACCTTAAGTATTTCTCATTGAAGAGACGACTATTGTTTGATATCAAGGCTTGAGAAACTCTATATCATACAATGATATTGTTCCGTATGAACTTGACATGTGATTACTTCACGATCTTATAGGGTTGCACTTCAACTCGCTTAGTGAAGTAGTCAATAACCACAAAAAATGAAGTTGTGTCCATTCGAAGCATAAGAATAATTCTTACCAATGATGTCAATCCCCCGAGTTAAGAATGGTCATGGAGAAGTCATGTTGAATATTAAGGATGTCAGAGTATGCTTTAGATTAGCATAGACTTGACATTTGTGACATCTCTTTATGTAGGTACGCATTCTTGCTCCATGTTCTGCCAATAGTAACTAAAGCGAAACATCTTCTTCACTAGCACTGATACATTCATGTGTGGATCACATGTCCCTTCATGGAATTCGTCCATGGTTTTGGTTGCTTTAGATTGATGGATACATAGCATGTTTTAGTCGTTGAAGGATCATCGATACAACTTTACGGCTTATAGCACAAAGTGGGTAGTGTACTAATGTAAGACTCTCTTCTCTTTCTTCTAGAAATGGGTAGGTTACTCACTGTACCTGACATATTTCTTCTAAGAATTTGCATCATGTTCGCTAGTGTAGCTATAGTGTCCGCGATTCGGTTTTAATTCCTTGGGGTGTGCTTGAATGTCACGTATTCACACTTGTCTATCAACGTTGATAAGTGATGGTGATAGGGCTTTAGGGTTCCTCCTTTTATAACCCATTCACCATAAGCTTTTGAAATGACTAGGTTAGAGTTGCCTACAACTTTTAATCATCTACCTCCTTTCTCAGGGGATATCTACAGACTAGATAGGCATGCCTCGTACTCTTCTTTATTGTTCGTCATAAGATATTCGAGTTTTGACTGATATAAGATTGTTTGTGCGTGCAAGATTAATGAACAAGATCCCAATGTCGTATCCTTACTTGTCGGACGCTCTGTCGAATAGTAGTTTTCAGGTCATTGCATCTAAGGCCATGACTTCATCATCTAAAAATGCTAGCTCGTCACAGTTTTTTTCTTCGATAGGTTGATCTACTAGAAATTCTACTACAACACTTCCTTTTATTGACTTTTAGACCATGTATACAATGTCGTACTTTGAAGTCATCATCATTCATTTAGTAGTTTAAGCGACAACAAAGTTTTATGGAACAAGTGGAAAATTGGGTCTAGCCTCGACACCAATTTGATTGGGTGGGCTTGCATATAATGTACAAGCCTCTTGGTAACCCAAGTTGGCCCAACAACCTTTTATACCGGTAAATAGTTAAGCTCATACATTATCATTCTCTTGCTCATATATTAGACTATCACTTTAGTCATCTCTTTGTTCTTTTGAGCTAATAAGCTTTCCATCACGGTTTTTTGTCACTAAAAAGTAGAGGATTAGAGGAACACATGGATTAGGAGGCATCAAAATAAGAGAATTCTTGAGATACTCCTTGATCTCTCGAAGGAATTTATACAAGCATCGTCCCAGACGAACCTTTCTCCCTTCCTTAGTTTAAACAAAGGGTCACATGTCGTGGTAAACTTGTTTATGAAACGGTTCATATACTAGATCTTTCCTAAAAAGCCTCACACTTCTTTCTCGCTTCGTAGAGTTGGTATAGTCGTGTTTACTTCGATCTTGCTTGGATCTACTTCGATGCCTCGTTGGGTGATGAGGAAGACTAGTGTCTTCCATTTGTTATTATGAATGTTCACTACTTCAGATTAAGATGAAGCTGGAATTTTCTAATTCCTTGTATAAATCGATCAAGGTTTTGTATGTGTCTCTCTCAATCTTTAGACTTGACACTCATATCGTCCTTGTATACTTCTACTTCTTTGTGGATCATGTAGTGTAAGATTATTTTAGCCTCCCACAGATATGTAACTCATGCATTATTCAAACTAAAATGCATGAATTGATAGTAGAATGTTCTCACCTTTGCGATGAACGTTGTCTTCTCTTCATACATGTCTAGGGTTTTATTAATTATGGGTAATCGAATCTCTCTTCATTAAAATCATTAATTTTATGGTCATTTTTATTTTTTTGTTTTATTTCATCATCATTTTATATCAATAAAAATGCATATAGTATTGACATAGAGGGTTTTTTGTTTTTATTTTATTAGGACTGAGCCCGTGAAAAATTGCCTAAGTATTCTCATAACAAGGAGAAATTACGTCCAATATATTTTTGTTCATGTGAGAAAAGTTTAAAGATTTATACAAAAGCATGGTAACATGGAGTTTGACACAAAGAAATGTGTTTTTAAGCATACGAGATTCTCTTATTTAACTCTTCCTCAAAGAACTCGACCTCGGAGTCATCCCTAATCGACGTAATCCTAGACAAGTTTCCACGTTGTTTCTGTTATCATCTCACGTACACTATTTTAGGATGTCATCATCTACACCTAAAGAACTTTTTTAAAGCTCCCATCAAGACTATAATAAACTTTCCATTCGATATAGTACATCACCTCTTGGTTTTTAACCCTACGTATCATTTTTCTCGTATACTCGTATATCCACATTGTATTTCTCTATCATTGTATGGTTGATTTTTTTAGTTGTCCTTCTCTCTTAACCGAATTTAATTATTCTTCGAGAAAGGGGATGAGGATACTTCAAACTTTAAGTGTAACAGTAATGGATATGGGCTCGTGGTAACATGTCTTTACTTCTTTGGGTGGATTTTAAGGAAATGTAATTGAGGGATTATGAGGAATTTCGTTAGATCTCATTTATCTAAAATGAGTGTTTCCTATGTATTATTGCGAGAAACAAATTAAAGGAAGAATGAGACGTTTGCAAATTAGTGTTTGTGCGTATATCGAGGAAGAATAGAAAGAACTTCACAAAGAGTCGTGAGTTATGAGTTAAGTGAGGCTCATTCATTTGTCGGGAAAGGATAAAAATAAAGAATCATGAACTATGAGTTTGAATGACTTTTGTGTGTTTGTCAATGAAGATAGAAGGAATTTTACAACGAGTCGTGAATTGGAGTCAGGAATCGGTCGTGCAATTTTCGGCGATGAAAAGGAGGAATTCTACGAGGAGTATTAAACTCTATGCCAAATAATGTTCATGCATTAGTCAATGAAGGAAAGAAGAAGTGTCACGCAGATTAACGAATCATCAGTTGATTGGTGCTCATACGTTCGTCGATGAGAGATTGAATGAATTCCATGAAGAACTGTGGTTTCATATATGAATGACACTCATACGTACATCGATGGAAGGATGAGAAAGATTCTATGAAGAAAAAAATTCTGAATTGAGTGGAGCTCGTTCGTCGATGAAGAATCGACTTTCGAGTTGGATAACACTCGTGCATTTGTCGACGAAGGATATGAGTAACTCCACGAAGAGTTATGGATCTCGAACCAAGTGAATCTCGTTTGTTCGTCAAATAAAGGATATGGAGATCTCCAAAAACAAAAGTGAACTTTGAGTTGAGATATGCTTGTGTGTTCGTCGATGAATGTTATAAGAGATACCACGAAGCATTGTGAATTTTGAGTTGAATGATGCGCGAGGATCCATCGATGAAGAAACGTGAAGAATTCGAAGAAGAGTCCTGAATTTTGAGTTGGACGGTGCTCGTGTGTTTGTCGATGACCTATAGAAGGAAATACCACGAAGAGTCATAAATTCGCACGTTCACCGAGGAAAGGATAAATTGAATTCTACAAAGAGTCGTAGATTCTAAGTTGAATGGTATTCACACGTTCATCGATGAAAGATAAAAGGAACTCCCAAAATAGGCGTGAGCTCTAAATTAGTGACGAGCATGCATTTGTTGATAGTGGATAAAAATATTTCCACGAAGAGTCATGAATTCTATGTTGAATGGTACGTGTGCATTCGTCGATAGAGGATAGAAAGAATCATGGATTCAGGGTTGAATGATGCTCGTGCCTTTGTAGAAGAGTAGTAGAAAAGGTTTTACGACAAGTCGTGGATCTGACGCTTGTGTGTTTATCAACGAGAGGCAATAAGAATTTCACGAAGAATCGTAAACTCTAAATTTAACGATGATGGTGCGTTTGTCAACAAAGGATCATAGATATTCCACAAAGCGTTGTGAATCTTGAGAAAAGCTCATGCGTCCGACAAGAAAAGGTAGAAAGAATTCCATGAAGAGTCGTGGACCGAGCACCACACTTGTGTTTATCGATGAAGTGTTGAAAGAATGCCACAAAGAGTCATAGATCGAGTGGAGTTCATTCCTTCGTCAACAAGTGATAGAAGAATTTTTACAAAGAATCGTGGTTTATTTATTTACCCTAATTTTAAGGGTGAATTTTTCAACTTTTAATGTGAATCTTATGTTTTTTACAACAAAATGAAATAAAAGAAATGTAAAAAAATGAAAAGTAGTCTAAAGCAAACAAAAATAAAACCTCACATAAGTTATCATAAAGGTTAATGAGATTAAAAGTTTGCATTTCCCAATGTTAAGATTATTTCTAAGTCTATCAATTTTTTGAATTTTATGTGAGTATGTATTTAAGTGTTTAAAGTTTAGGAAAACTCATGGAGAAATTTTATTTTATTTTAATTTTTATGTTTTATATTTTTTAGGTTTATATTTTGATTTTGTTTAGATTTTAAGTTGGGTTTTAGGTTTTAATCTAACCTAGGATTAAGCAAGACACAAACATAAAACATTCAAACTGTTGGGAAAATTAAGTAAAAAGTTAATTAACTTAGAAGAAATTGTTTGGAAAAACTAAGTGAAGAGTTAATTAACATAGAAATTATTAAATATTAATCAACTGAGTTTTGATGATGTTTAAATATGAAAGAAGCTAAGTCGTCTAAGTTTCTATGCAAGTATATCAGGTTTGGCTAACTTAGACGTGGTCTAAGTAGGCTAATTAGACGTGTTGTTAGTTAGACGTGCAAGTCTAACTCCATTAGACATGGTAGTCTAATGGGAAACGTAGTTAGACATGTTAGTCTAAAAGATACGTAGTTAGACGTGACAGTCTAATAGATACGTAGTTAGACGTGTTAGTCTAACAGATACATAGTTAGACGTGTCAGTCTAATATATATGTAATTAGACGTGTCAGTCTAACAGATAAGTAGTTAGACGTGTTAGTCTAATAGATACGTAGTTAGACGTCCTAGTCTAACAGATGCGTAGTTAGGCGTGCCAGTCTAATAGAATACGTAGTTAGACGTGCAAGTCTAATAGATACGTAGTTAGACGTGTTAGTCTTACAGATATGTAGTTAGACGTTGTAGTCTAACTCCATTAGACGTTGTAGTCTAACTCCAATAGACGTGGTAGTCTAATGGGATGCGAAGTTAGACGTTGACGTCTAACTCCCTTAGACTTGGCAGTCTAATGGAGCACGTCTAATGCCTCGCTTCAGCAGCCGTCTGAAGTTAACATACGTCTACCCATGATCAACTAGTTGTATGCTACTCCTGCTCCACCTTTTCTTGTAGTCCAATACGCCGGTTATTTGCATCAAATGAATGAATGCCACGTACGCAAATATTCTTCCCACTACTTGTTTAGTACCGGACAGTTTTAGAAGGATATCCGGCGCACAACCGTTCAGTACGGCAACGATCCATGAGCACAGAGTATGTTGTACTCTTGTACTATGGGGGCTTTCCAATGGATGTTTGCCACGTGTCCATGAAGAAGATTCGACCATTAGTGTCCTTCTACTACAAATAGATGCTCAAGGACAACTGCGGAATCACCGGTTACTTTGCTCATTTCTACAACTTTATAAACTCACTCTTGCACTTACTGATATCTTTCATCTTCCAAGTTCAAGAGAGAAAGAAACAAAAAACTGTCTAGTTGGGTGAATATTGTTCTTAATATTGTAAGTTGAAAAGAGGGTGTTATGTTCAACAGAGTGTTTAGCTAGATCAGTAAACTGTATTTGATTCAAAGAAGTATAGAGTGAAATCATTCCGGTTGTTGGAAGAAGGGGTGACGTAGGAGAGTTAGCTCCGAACATCTATAAACAACTTATTGTGTTCTTTCCTTCTGTATTCCATTTCTCATTGATTCAAATATTCAAACTCAAACAAACAGTTCACTTGAATCGTTTTAAGAGTTTGTGAATGTTTGTGAAGAATAGAAAGTGATAGTAATTCCTAACAAGTTTTATATCAATTCGTTTATCTGAAGTTTCTAACCACAGTTATACCCCGTTTCTATTGGTTTCACTTATCCTATCAATTGGTATTAGAGCTATGTTTTCTATTCTCAAGTAAAAGGAACCTGAATCATGTCGAAAGATGCTAGCTCCTCCAAGATCCCCGATGTTTTCGAAAGAAAACTAAATAGTGTGGAAGAAGAGATTTCGTTCCCATCTCGCTTCCTTGCACGATGACATGTGGAGTGTTGTCATTGAAGGACCCATCAAGATCGACAAAAAAAATCTGAATGGACAAGTGAAGATAAGAGGAAGAACAACATCGACAACTTGGCCATGGACATCTTGTACAGAGATCCCTTGACGACAGCATGTTCAACTACATCATATCTTGCGAATCTTCAAAAGAAATTTGGGACAGACTCACTCAACTCTATGAAGGTAACGCGCAAACTAAAAAGAACAAGATCACAGTTACAACACAGCAACTTGACAACTTCAAGATGCGTCTAGGAGAGACGATGACTGAATTTGATGCAAGATTCAGTCAGATTGTCACCACTCTATCCATTTTGGGCAAGACCTAAAGCAACAGAGAGATTTCTATAAAGGTCATGCGAGCATTACCAAGGGAGTGGGTCATTAAGGCCATGGCGATGAGGGAGTCCAAAGACCTCAATAAGATGGATCTCTTCGACTTGCTTGTTGATCTGAAGGCCTATGAGTTCGAAATGAACTCTAGGATGTAAGAGGAGCACCCCTCATCCACCATCATAACCAAAGCTTTGGTTACTATCGAGGAGCCACCAGTTGACACTGAAGTGAAAACAGCTTCCCAGCAGCTTAGCAGCGATGCTATGGCTCTCTTCGTGAAGAAGTTTGGATATATTCATGAAGAAGAGCAATTCTAACTCAAACTCCTCAAATACCAATGATGATAATAAATATAAAGCTAAGGTGAAGTGCTTTAACTGTGGTATTTTAGGTCATTATAAATCAGAATGTAGAAAGCCAAAGCGTGATGAGAAGAAGAAGGACAGAAAGAAAGAGTTGAAGGCTCTTGTGGCGGACGACGAGAAGGCCAAATGAAACTACAGCGACTCTGACTCATCGTCCAGTGATAGTGATGATGATTAGGTTGCTTATTTCATGGAAAGAGAAGAAGAAGCAGAAACTGAGGAATCTGAGGTATTCGATTTCTGTTTTGAAGAATTTTCACGGGAGGAACTGATAGCTGCACTCAATGACATGGTCATAAAGTATAAAAAGGTATCAGAATCCCAGAATGAAATAAAATCCACTTTTGAAATGTCTCAACCGATTTTATCACAAACTCCAGAACCAAAAGTTTTTGAAAATAACAATGAAGAGGTCTTATCTGAAAATGAGATGCTCAAAGAAAAGATTCAAACTCTCTCTTCTGAAAACACACGTTTAAACTATATTGTTATTTCTTGGACAATGTCTAGAGAAGCTGTCAAATATCAGATTAGTCTGTCGAAACCTGCTGGATGCAAATCCGGTCTATGATTTGATAGCGATGACTCAAACAAGTCCTACAATATGTTAAACTCAACAAATGACAAGCTTAAGCCAATAAGCTTTGTCGAAGGAAGTTTAACTGGTATTGGAACTGATCCAAGCTGTGAGAATCTAACTTTAAAGGATGAGATAACTTATGTTTCGCCAACTATTAGTTGGCTGAAAATGAAGTTAGAAGCAGCCAGCAAGACTAGTAAACTAAAACCTGACAAGAAGTCAAGGAGTTTTAAAAGAAAACCATCCTCTAAAGTTAAGGGATCAGTGGCAAGCAGGAAGACGTCTGCTAAGTCAAAATCATACGCACTTATTACAACACAAAATAGAAAATTCATAAGAATAACTCAAATATGGATTCCCAAGGGACTGATTGATCGAGGACTCAAATGAATGTGGGTACCAAAAGTTGTAAATATTATCTTGTGTAGGTGATACAAGAAAGCTACAGGAAGGAAGATTGGAGCATAATCTTCTGAAGACATGCTCTAGAAGATCAATAGTGGCACACGCCACTTCCAAGGACTAAGTGTTTTTGTTTTTTTTTAAATACTTTTGGGTTTTAAGGACCTCAAAAAATTTGTTTATTCTTTTTATACATGCATAAATTGAGGGAAATTTATTGTGTAAATATGTTCAATCAGATGCACGCAGACGAAAGCTTTAATCGGTCTATTAGACGAGGACGTTTAAAAGAAATGCAAGTACTTAAACACTCATCTTCTTATACAGTCTGTGCTTCTAAAGTGAAAGGTCTTGGTGTAAAACCTACGCGGTTAGACGTCGAAATCTAATAGATGATTAGACGTTTATAAGACTGGTGTTGATAGATGTTCATGTCTAACCAAACACACGTCTAATACGTGTTGTTCATGCGTAATTAGATATCTACGTCTAATAGACGTTCAGACATCTATAAGACAGACGTGTTTAGACGCATGTGTCTAATAGACTCATGCGTCTAATGGACGGTTATTCCACCTAGATGCTAGAATGTAGAAACAAATGAAACGTCTAACTACGTGTGCAATTAAACGCTTCATCTTTAGACTAATTAAGGACAACTGTCCTTTATGCGCTGTCATCTTATTTTCCCGCTCAAACATTAAAATCAGTCATTTCCTAGTAACTTAAATATGCTTGTCTCTCAAGATTAAGGAAAATGACTGATATACCCTTTAAATTAATGATGAGTACCATTGGGAAAAGGTGTCTAATATTAAATTGGTGGAACCCTCTTTGTTAAATGTGACAGTTAGGCCATGTGACTGTTGGGATTCTATTTAAGGACATTGTGCATGCACCTAAAGTTTTTACGCTCACTAATTTCTTAAGAACCCTAGTTTCCTCTAACTTGTCTTTAAGAAATCATGTTCATTTTCTTCATCTTTTCTCAAATGGCTAACAAGAAACTCATTACTGTTGGTTACAGCACTCTGCATGTGGATTTCACTTCGGTTTACACTCTTAATCAACAAAACATTGTTGATATGTTCTATTCCTTGGAGTATTCCGGTCTCGGAAAGTATCTTGGCAGTCCGTTCATATTCTATGAGAAGGAAGTCCGAGAATTTTTCAAAACGGCGACCATGGTCAGAATCCATTGAGGCGACTATGAACGAAACGCCTATCTCTTTTAATGAATCTGCATATGTAGAGTTTCTTGAACTTCCATCGGAGGGTCATACTTATAATCTTGCTTTACCAGTAGAAACTATCTCGGAGATGAAGATTGTTTTCTCAAACGATGGTTCTGAAATAAAGCTAAACGGGAAGAAGGGTCTAAAACTACATTTCATTCTTTTGAACAATATCGTAGCGAAGGCTCTCTAAGGCAAAGTAGGTTCGTTCGACCTATATAGCCAGGATCGCTTCGACTATATGACGAACATTTCAAAAGGTATTCAAGTCAACTAGGCATCTACACTATTTTCTAATCTGTGTGAGTCGGTTTACTCTATGAAAAAGGAGAGTGTGGGATTCTCTGCCCAATTCAGCCGATTTCTGAAGCATTTGGGTGTTCCTATGGGCGAGATTGAGGCTATTAACCCGAGTCGCATATACACTAATTTTTCCGTGAAGAGCACTCTTGCGAGAATGAAACTCTCAAAAGATATGATCTCTGGCTCTTCCAGCCAACAGATAGGTGGCTAGTCAATCACTCGATCTAAAAGACAGACTACTATTGTGCTGTCTACGGGGGCAAAACGAACCAAATCCATAATGGAGTCTGCGACTAGCACGAATAGCCAAAAGAACTCCCTAAAGAAGGATTCTGGAGTAGTTGACTCCAGGGCAAGACAAAGTCTTCCTCCTATTGCCACCATTCCTATTTCTTCACTTTCTCCATCCCCGAGCCCGTTGAAGAAACCGGCTAAGTCATCTGGTCCTACTGTCGATCAGAAGAAGGCGTCCAAAGCGTCCAAGGCATCTAGTGTGTCTAAGGCGTCTAAGAAATTCACTAAGGTAACCTCCTCCTCTCCTTTGGCCTTAGTGCCCATTTGTGATGTTCCTGTGATGGAACAAACTGTAGGGGCCAACTATTGAGCCAGTTGGTCCAATTATTGAAAATGCTGACAAGATTTCTTCGCCTGTCAGCCCCAAAGTGTCAATAACTGTTGAGGTTGCTGGTAATATTGAAACTACCACAGAAACAAAGCGGGTTATTGCTCCAATGCCCGTTGTTGTTCTATTATCTAAGCAGGGTCCCACTCTACCGAATGTCAAGCCTCCTGCTGCTAATAATGTTGAAAAACAATCTGTTGTTACAGGAAAGGGCGTTCTGTCTGCTCTTCCAAAAGGGGTGTTTTCGAAGCCTCAATCCCCTTTCGAAATTATGAGAGCAACAAGGAGAGCTCTAGGCATTGTCATTCGAGAACCTTTACCAACTCCTAAACCAGTTGTGGTTCTGGGAAAGGGAAAGGGGATTGCTTCAGAATCTCCAATGAAGATTTCTGAAGCTAGCTGTATAGTCAACCTTGTGATGGAGCAAGTGAAAATGAAGGCTGCTGAAAAAATCAAAATCTTTGACACTTGGGTGAACTACAAACTAGAAACTCAATTCGTTGAGATGTTCTCTAAGAAGGAGAAATTGAAAGAATGGAAGAATACTATAAAGACTGAGAAGAGAATCCTCAGATGGGCTAAGACCGATGTAGTTTCTGAAGCCCTCAATCGAAAGGAACTGGTGGTGGCCAACATCATGGGACATATCCTTCTTCCCATGATTAAAAAGAGAAAAGCCAACTTCAACTCGCTCGACATGGATGTTCGTGTAGAGAAGAATGCTTTGAAGAGGTTGGATCTCATCAAGAATAATTATTGCACAACAATTCTTCAACAGGATCACGGTACAAAGTCTTCTGGGTTGAGTTTATTTCATGATTCATTTAATGAAGAGGAGCCAATGGAGATTTTTGATGTTAATCAATCTAGGTTAGAAGAAGATGAGTAGGCCATGAAGACTACTTAATAGACCCTTGTCTTGGGTCAAATTAAAACAGTTCTAGAAGAAGAAGACGAAGAAGAGGTTGTTGTTGAAGCTCTTATATTTGATATTCAACTGAAGGAGACATCTGAGGTGGCTCCTACTACCCTTATGGAAGAAGAACCTCTAGTGGAAGAAGAAGAATCAGCAAAGATTGCTGATAAGTCTCCTGATTCAGAAGCAAAGGGAGAACCTCTGAAGGAAGCTAATTTCGGGGAAATTCCCTTTTCTGAGGGGAACAAGATGATAAAGAAGATTCTTCTGAATGTATTCCTCTGGAAGATTGCTTCATCCCGGGCTCCCCTATTCCTCGATCATCCATTATCAGAACAATAGAAGACATTGCTGACAAAGTTAATGAATTACCTCTACATTCTGAAGATATTTCAGAAGGAATTCACCAAGTATGTGCTGATATTCTAAATGAAGAAGACAAATCTAAGGATGCGTCCAAGGCCCCCTCTTCTCATTCCCAAGATAAAGAACCTGAGTGTTCTTTACAAGTTAATACGCATATAAGTTCAATTCGAACTGCTCCGGCTTACTCTCAAGTTGTGTCCTCCACTGCTCATTCTTCCGAAGAGGCGTTTTCTGGAGACGCAAACTTCTGTACTACAATGATGGATGCAATAAATTCCATCAAACAAAATATGATGGACATGCAGTCCAGATTGATCAAACTTGAAAAGGGCTCAGTGTCAAGTCAGAAAGAGATGTCTTCCTTTCTTGTCATTCAAACGGAATTAGAGAAGACCATACATAGAAACACGTACGAAGTCAACATGGCAAATACTAAGTACAACAAGTTTGAGAAAAGTTTCATTAATCGTCAATCAGAGAAGCATGCCGAGTCAAAGGCTTTCTCCTTGGAACTTCATCAAGTCGTCATATTTGCAATAAATCTCCTTCGAGCTCAAATGGTGGAAGTATCCAACTCAATGAATAGAGAAGAAGTAGAAATAATGGGGCATGCTGACTCTCTTGCTAGGTCCATTCAGGCTATTGAAGTGGCAGAGGTTAATGCCGCTAAAGAAAGAACCCGTATTGAAATCCCTGCTGCTATTGAAATTGATAATGTTAAAAAGGTGGAAGGTAGCTCTAGAGGAGGTAGTTCAAGAAGTGGAGCTGTCAGAGGAGCTGCTAGAGGAACCCGATCTAAACACAAAGCTGTTGATGAGGAGATCGAAGGAGAAGGCAGACCAGAAAAGAAAGGTCAGGGTCGCGGAAGTAACAGAGGCAGTGGTAGTGGAGGCGGTCGAAGTGTGGTCACTCGTTTTCACAACCTCCTAACTGGCGATTCTCTAAATGAAGGCAATGCATATGCAAACGTGAAAATGGAAGGACCATAAATCTCTTTCTTTGCTTTTCTGATTCTAAAACTTATGTTGGAATATTTTAAAACTTATGTTGGAATATTTTTGGTAATCTACTTTTATCTAAATCATATTTGATGGGTGTTTACATTTCTTTATTAAGATTGCATGGTTTTAACATCAACAAAAGGGAAAATGTTTTGGATAAACTCATAAACTCACCTGGTTTTGATAATTTAGCTTAAATAAGATAAAGGGGGAAATTGTTGGGAAAAATTAAATAAAAACTTAATTAACTTAGAAGAAATTGTTGGGAAGAACTAAGTGAAGAGTTAATTAACTTAGAAATTATTAAATATTAATCAACTGAGTTTTGATGATATTAAAATATGAAAGAAGCTAAGTCGTCTAATTGTTTCTGTGCAGGTGTATTTGATTTGGCTAACATAGACGTTTTAGAAGTGTTGTTAGTTAGACGTACAAGTCTAACTCCATTAAACGTGGTAGTATAATGGGAAACGTAGTTAGACGTGTCAGTCTAACAGATACATAGTTAGACGTAACAGTCTAATAGATACGTAGTTAGACATGTTAGTCTAATAGATACGTAGTTAGACGTGTCAGTCTAACAGATACGAAGTTAGACGTGTCAGTTTAACAGATACGTAGTTAGACGTGCCAGTCTAACATATATGTAGTTAGTCGTGTCAGTCTATCAGATACATAGTTAGACGTGTCAGTCTAACAGATACGTAGTTAGACTTGTAAGTCTAACAGATACGTAGTTAGACGTGTTAGTCTAACAGATACGTAATTAGATGTTTCAGTCTAACATATACGTAGTTAGACATGCAAGTCTAATAGATACATAGTTAGACGTGCCAGTCTAACAGATACTTAGTTAGACGTTGCAGTCTAACTCCATTAGACGTGGTAGTCTAATGGGATGTAAAGTTAGACGTTGACGTCTAACTCTCTTAGACTTGGCAGTCTAATGGAGCACGTCTAATGTCTTGTTTCAGCAGCCGTCTGAAGTTAGCATATGTCTACCCACGATCAACTGGTTGTACGCAACTCCTGCTCCACCTTTTCTTGTAGTCCAGTACGCCAGCTATTTGCATCAAATGAATGAACGCCACGTATGCGAATACTCTTCCCACCACTTGTTCAGTACAGGACAGTTTCAAAAGGATATTCGGCGCACTACTGTTCAGTACGGCCACGATCCATGAGCAAAAAATCTGTTGTACTCTTGTACTATGGGGGATTTCCAATGGATGCTTGCCACGTATCCATGAAGAAGATTCGACTGTTGGTGTCCTTCTACTACAAATAGATTCTCAAGGACAACTACCGAATCACCGGTTACTTTGCTCATTCTACAACTTTACAAGTTCACTCTTACACTTACTGATATTTATCATCTTCCAAGTTCAAGAGAGAAAGAGTCAAAAAAATTGTCTAGTTGAGTGAATATTGTTCTTAATATTGTAAGTTGAATAGAGGGTTTTTTATTCAATAGAGTTTTTAGCTAGATTAGTAAAATGTATTTGATTCAAAGAAGTATATAAAGAAATCCTTCCGGTTGTTGGAAGAAGGGGTGACGTAGGAAAGTTAGCTTCGAACATCCATAAATAACTTGTTGTGTTTTTTCCTTCTGTCTTCTATTTCTCATTGATTCAAAGCTTCAAACCCAAACAAACAGTTCCGCACTTGAAAGAGTTTGTGAAGGTTTGTGAAGAATAGAAAGTGATATTAATCCCTAACAAGATTTATATCAATCCGTTTATCTGAAGTTGCAAACCATAGTTAGACCCCCCCCCCCCCGTCTCTATTGGTTGCACCGATCCTATCACAAACCAAAGAAAATTGAAAATAAACTTAAGTTTATGCTTGATAATAAAATTGGAAAAATAAAAAAGGGTCGTGACCGAAAAAAACTTGGTCGTATGTGAGGCTCTCGTTCGCTAGCTAAAACGGGTAGAAAAATAGGGTCGATGCGCAATTGCCTCAGTCAGATGATGAGCAGCGGTTAATAATACGGTCGGATGGTGAGAAAACTCGGTCAGGTGAAGAATAGCAACATGCAACATTGGTCGGGTGCAGCAGCAGAAGAGTAGTGTTAGTTTTCTCGATCGAATGAAGAAAGAGCATCGGTAATGGAGGCAGCATCTAAGTGTCAAGGAATAGTTGGACTTCCTTTCTGAATTGGATGTTGAAAATCCAATAGAAGCTTGGTCGGATGGCTCTTGGGTCGGCTAGTTAATTTTATGGACACTCGTGTGGGTGAAGTTGAAGGAAGCAGAACAATCTTCAACATAGGCATCAGGAATCCCTACTAAAGCATTGGAAGCATCGCTTGAAGCATCAGGAAAAAACCTATAAGACTTTTAAGCTGAAAACGGGTGGAAATAGGGTCGTTGTCCATTTTCCTCGGTCAAATGGTGAACAGAAGAAGGAAGCGGCTGATGATGCGGTCTTATGGCGAGAAAACTCAGTCGGGTGAAGAACAACAACATGTAGCATCAAACGGGTGCAGCAGCGGAAGTGTAGTGATTTTTTTTCTTTCCGGATGAAGTAGCAGCATCGGTCGAATGAATAACAATAGCAAGGAGGAAGTGTCTAAGCGTCGGGGAATCGTCGACTTTACTTTCTCGGTTGAATATTGAAAAAACATCCAAAACTAGGTAGGATGGATTAAATCTTGGGTCGGTTGACTAAATTTCTAGACGCTCAAGGGTGCAATTGAAAAAATCGAAACAATCGTCATCATAGGCGTCAGGAATCCTTGCTGAAGAGATGGTAGCGTCCGTTAAAGTGTCATGAAAGCGCCTTGTCACGGACTATTGGTATGGGGTGCACATGTCAAACCCACAAGGTGTATTTTCCAGAATATTCCAGGTTTTGTGGTAATTTCTAGAACTCTCTAGAATCCTCTAGGAGTTCCTAGAATTTGGTTGGTCATGGAACTCTCTAGATTTCTCTAGGAGTTCCCTTTTTGTGTGTGAGGTCATGGAACTCCATATAATTCTCTAGGAGTTTCTCTTTTTGTAAGTAGGGTCATGGAACTTTCAAGAATTCTCTAGGAGTTCCTTTTTGTATGTAAGGTATGAGAACTCTCTAAAATTCTCTAGGAGTTCTCAAGTATATAAGTGTTAGTAGAATTCTCTAGAAGTCTCTAGGAATTCTTATGTCTAGATTAGTAATAGAAGAGTCTAGAAATCTCTAGAACAAGGAAGATCTAGAATGATCTTCCTATTTGTATATAAACAAGTCCTGGCCATAAACCAAGACACTCAAGAATGTTCAAAACACTCAACACTTGTAATATCTCACTCTTATAAGCAATAAACAAGATATTCTCCAAACTCTTTCTCTCTCAAATTGTTCCATATTCATGCATCTATTAAGGGGATGACTAGTTAGGATTGAGGCAATCTAGCCTAGTGTCACGCAGGACGAGAAAATATTCGGTGACTGAGTTTCTTCCCGTGACAGCCTGTAAGCCTTTTGAGCATCGCTGAAGCACAAGAATTGGCTGCTCCTTATGTATTTCTCGGTCGGACAATCGGGGATCCTATCCTTTCACCAAAAGGTAGACAAGAAGGCTCCTTAACCAAATTATCCTTGGGCTCAATTGTTAAATTTAATACATTTATGCAAGCTATGCAAAGAAAACATAAAGCAAGACCTATTTTAAATTAAATGCATGGTTTGGGGTTATTTAAAACTTTTCTCGATCACGATACTTTAATTTACTTCTAAACTCAAATATTATTGGGATCAAATGGTTAATATATGATATAATTATAATGAGCAAAATAAAATCAAATTCTTAAATCAAATTTAAAGAAAATGACCGAGCATGGTAAAGAAGACCATCTTATGGTCGGTTTTGAGTTTTTAAATATTTTTCAGTCAACATATTTTAATTTGATCTTAGGTTCTGTTATCTAGTTTTATTAACATATTATACAATATTTATAAGTTTGGGGACAGAAACTAAATCAAATTCGTGCAAGATCAAGAATAAAACAAAAGTTAATAAAAGAAAGACAAGCATGCATGCATGCATGCATGGAAGTTTAAATTTTTTTTATTTAATTGAGAATGTAATGGAAAACAGGAGGTCAAGAAAATTTACATTGGAAACGGTGTTCTTGATTTTAAATAGATCCATAAATCCTTGAACAATAAGCTTTTGAAACCAACTTCACTAAGTTGGTGTTCCCTAGGGGCGTAGAGAATGAAAATTCATGTGTCATTGGATAGGTGCTTAAGGGTTGGTATTTGGAGATTAAGGGAAATCTTAAGGCCCAAGTCCACTTATAACTAACTACCTAGTCAAATGGGGAGTTTTTGTCATGAGACATACCTTATTTGAGTGTTGTATCAAGGGGAGAGCCACTCATCTTTCAAAAACTAAGAGTTTTCTTTAAGTTGTCACATATAACCAAGGAATTCCTTGATTATGACTTCATGACTTAGCTATTTTGAATTCAAAAGGAAAGTTCTTCCCTCCTTCTTCATGACCCACAATTTGGATGCTTCAAGAGGGTCTATTTCACCTTTTTGTTGGATCCTCAGTCAGACCCGATCACTCTTAGTCGGACCTTCGGTTGGGTCCTTGGTCGGGCCACCAGTTGTGTCCCTAAGTTGGATTCATGCTTTGACTTGACATTAACATGACCTTGAAATTGACCTTAAAATTGACATTAACCTGAAGTTGAATTGCACTTTCTTAGCCTTTCTTGATTTTACAGTTGGACCCTTAGTCGGACACGGTCGGCCGCTCGATCGGTCCTCAATTGGATACTCCATACACCTTTCGGTTTGTTAAGAACCCTACAAAAATGGCCATTCATAAATTAATTATTAAATTCAATCATAACTAACAAACTAACTAACTATTTATTAATTTACAAAACTAATTAAATAATTTTTAAACTAACTAACTTTTAATTTTTAAACTAACTAACTTTTAAAAATTAAAAAGAGGAGACCAAGTCATTTAATTTTTAAAAGAGTCATAACTAACTAATTAATATATTGAAAGTAAACTAATTAAAACCAAATTTTATAATAATGTTTTTTTATTTAAGATAATTTCTAAATAATCTTAATTTTAAAAAAAAATACCTTAAATAAACTAAGTATAATAATATCCCAAAGTGTTTTAACTTAAGCTAATTATCACTTTAACTTATTAAAAATCCGATATCAATTATACTTAGAATCTCAACTACTTCAAAAATAATTGCTCGTTTAATATTTCATGCAATGAACCTATATATGAATTTTGAATAACAATAGGCTCGGGATTTATTAAAAATATAAAATTTAAAATTTTGGGGTGAAAAGTAAATGTCTACAAAGTGATCAAAAAATTAGTGTCTATAAGTGATTTTTTTTAATTCAATGTTTTGTTACATGTGGGAAATAGCTAAAAGTGTTATGTCCATAACGCCACGTAGGACTCTACTATAATAATTTTGGTCTTTAGAAATTTATTTTTAAACTTTAAATTTTAGTTTTTTCATTTTTCTTATTTATTCTAGTATTAAGGGTGATGGTCTACATTTGTGTGGATCTTTTTTGTTTTGTTTACAAAGTATAGACAAGTATATAGACATATATGTACAAGTAAATAAAATACAAGAATGAAAATATACAAGTATATAAAAACTTACAACAGAGAAATCCACATGCATCACATCTCAAAAATAATCATTCCTTTCAAAGTGTCCTAGAAAATTCATAAAATGTATGAGTGCGGTAGGAAATATTACGGTGATCTCAAGTCAATCAAATTTAGAATTTTAGACTAGTGATTTAAAAGATGTAATCATGCAAAGTGAGGAAATTTTCATTTTTTTATGTTTTAGTTATTTTATACTTTTTTGGATGTTTTTTAATCAATTTAAAGGCATAAAAACACATATATAAAACAAAACAAAACTTACACAAAGCAAACCACAAAAACCAACTAAAACCTCGAAAAGTAAAAATAAGAAAGTAACTAAAAGAGATCGGTCGGATGGCTTCAAAAACATGGTTAAGCTCTCGGTCGGCTGCCCAAAAATGTGGTCAGACTCACGATCGTTGGATAGAGATTTGTGGTCAAGTTCTAGGTCGGGAGCCAGAAAACTCGGTCAGACTCTCGGTCGGCTGATTGAAGAGACAACCAAATTTCTTCATTCAGACTTTCGGTCGGTTGGGAAGCTGGCTAGTTTTCTCGGTCGGCTCCTCAATCGCTCCTCAAGAACACGATTAGAAAGTTATCCAACGACTAACTATCTTGGTCAGTAGTTCCTAGCCAAGAAAACAACCAAAATTAACCCAAAACCAACAAAAACCAAAATTATTTTGGGCTTGAATTTTTATTTTAACATTAATAACAATAAGAAGATGGATAGAGGTAGGGAATTTAGGAGAGGGAATGGGAGAGTGAATTACGTGGCATCACCTCATTAGTTGGAAAAAATAAAAAGTGAGGAAAAAAGATAAGATAGAGAAATTCTTTTATTTTTTGAGATTGTGTCATGTCATTCTCTCTCCCAAATTTTATCCCCAATCATTTCTCTAACAATAATTTACTATCAAATTTCAAATCATAACATCAATTGATCAAGATCATTAAAAAAACCGTTGAAAATTCTTGAAAAAATTTACTTTTGTTCTTTTAATCATGTAAAAACATTGTTTTTAAAGTGCTATTATTTTACTAAATTAATATACAAAAATGGGTATCTTTTGAACCATTTACTTTTATTTAACCAATTCAAGAAGACACGCCAATAAATTCATCTAACTCATTCAAATTTAGTTTTTTATCTAAATTAGGTTTAGGCAACTGGAAAAGACAAAAACCTCCTAAACATATTTAATTTCAATAATATTAACACAATTCATCAATTACAATAACATACCATCAATAAAAATCAACAAAATCGAAAGTAATCAAGTGCGGTTTTATTAGAAATTGAAAATTGAAATGAATGAATTACAAAATGAGGATCCTTACCATGGTTAAGGATATTCCCTGTAGGAGAACTATAAATTTCAAACTTTTTTTACCTAGTTAAGGCACCAAGAAGGTAATTCTTGGGTTTTTTCTTATAAAATTCGAAAATAGAAAATTATAGGGTATTTTTTATAGGTTATTCTGTTAGAATTATTCTAATTAGATCCTAATTTAATGTGTAAGAAATTAAAATTTGAATGATGCGAAAGCGTACCTTAATTTGATGAATCGTGAATCTTCTCTCTTTCTTAGACTTTACATGGATTGAATGATTCTTTAATCTCTTTCCTTGATCTTTGTGGAATGGTTCTTCCATTTGATGAGTACGTTCTCTTTGTTGATGGGGACTGTTGATGGGGACGCAAAGGAGAATTGGTCGTACTTCAATTGGGGACCATTACCGTTACATATAACTAACATTAAGTTAGTTATTATAGTTATGTTATTTCTAATTTAGCCCCTTCATAAAATTAGAAATGTTACTTAGGTATCCTCACTTTATATTAATGACAAATACACTCATAAGACATAAACTTAATTTCATATTAGATCACATTCTTTTGGCTTATATTAAAGATGATATTTGCACAATTAGTTTTTTATACTAGTGACCCTAAAAATTCCAACAATCTCCCACTAGGTCACGTATGTACAAAAATAAATGTATCAACAACCATAATGCGCCCGAAGTTTTGTGTCATCTCAATTATATGTTGTATAAACAATTTTATCAATTAAACATATCAATATAGGACCAAAGAGCTCGTCGTTGTATTTAAGCACAACTAGGCCCAACAATGATCACATAAATCAATACAATTAATTGACAAATCATATCATGAATGTGAGGAATGAAAAATCCATGCAAGGTGATCTTTTCATGTCAATATTCAACTGGTCTTACCTAACTTTAGTGAGATCATACATTAAACATAATTATAAAAAGTATAAGAACTGAATAATACATAATTTCTGATCAGAATAAGAAACTTCATAAATATGTATAAAATAACTAAACTGAAAGACAACCAAACTACAAATTCCCACTGAAGTTAGAGATCATCGATCTCTATGATACTCATACGAGCAATATTCTCATGAATTACATTAGGCGATAAACTCATTGTCAAGGAGTTTATAACCACAGAGCACATAAATATTTTATAGAAATCTATCCACTTTGTATCATAAAATAAACTTGATATCAATATTACTTAATTTGATGTCTAATAACATATCACAAATTCTGGTACAATATTGGATGATGCCTTAAGTGTTTGTTTGACACTTCTTCAAGAAACGATAAAACTAGCTAGCGAAAAATATAACCCGAAGTAGATTTCATACTATTTTGGCATCCCATAATATCGGAGTCTAAATACTCAATGATCTCAAGACTATCCGACTTCCTACATGTGAGCATTTAATTCTTAGTTCTTTTCAATTATATCGTAGTATTAACTACTTAATGGCAAGCAAAATTTGTGACAAACAAAATGTCACTCATATATAAAACCATAAATAAACGTTTACTCCCACTCAACTTGCCCAAAGTCTTACCCTTGGAGTTATCACCAAATGTGATCCTTGATCCAGATTCCTTTACAACGTTGGTAAGTAGCTTGTCATTTCCGGTCATATGCCTGGAGCATCCACTATCTAAGTACCATTCTGAATCCTCCAGGTATCTGACTTGTTTAGCCTGTAAAATAAAACTATTTACACTTTTTGGTGCCCACATTTAATTGGGTCCACAGTTAATCAGTCCTTTGGGGATCCATACTTGTGTTATCTTGATTAACCTCCTAGTGTTAGTCTTAATAAATCTGTTTACATTGGCTTGACATCTCTCTGTCTGCCTTAAGATGAGTCATAGTGTCTTGAGGGTGAATTTTGATGATACCTCTTTGAGTGCTTGTCATGTTTATTTCTAGTCAACCGGTTGGTTTTCCTTCTCTCATGACTAAGCCACCGTGACTTATCGGTTGGCTCCACATATTTTATTTCCCTTTTTGTTATTGACTCATCTACGTAGTGACTTGTTCGAATGTTGGTTGAGGTACCCTTGACAAAATTAATAAAGGGAAATTTGCCTTTCTTGGATTTCAACCCCTTGCATGACTTGTCTGGGTTGTTGTTGTCATATCTTAATCCAAACTTGCAGTTGGCAGGCCTATGATGGTTTGTCATTGATTTACTGCATCCCCAGACTTAGTCCATGCAGCAATCACGTAGTTTGTTCTCTCGTTTTCCTTGGTCAACAGTTGAATTGTCTCCTTGAGCTTCTCGTTCTCAGAGGATAGTTCATTTATTTCCCGGATTGTGTTATGAGGTTGAGTTGAGACAAGGACGGACAGTTTCTTGTACTTAATGACTATGTCATTAAGTGTAGTAACTAGATCGTCTCGAGTGAACTCTTTAGAGGCGAAATCAAATATATCTTCATCGTTGGCCATGAAGCACCTAACTTCTTCATTATCACTATCCTGATCACTTTGAGCCCATTTACTTTTGCTCTCCTCTGCCACCATTGATTTCTAATCCTTATTGTGCTTGGATAGTTGATGATCCTCCTTGGGTTTCTAATCGGCTGGTTTTTTTCGTCTCTCCTTGGCTTCCGACATTCTGACTTGTAGTGACCTAAAGTATCACAATTAAAACAACGAATGTTAGCCTTGTAATCATAAGAGTGGTTGGTGTTGTTGTGGTAGGCTGAGTTGGATTTCTTCATGAATCTGCTAAACTTTTTGACAAGTAAGGCCATTGCATCTTCGCTGAACTATTCAGCTGACTTGATGGGTTCAGGAACTGATGGCTCCACAGATGACAACAATGCCCTAGTTACGTTTGAGGATGATGGTTCATCTTCATTCCTTGAGTTCATCTTGAACTCATAAGCTTTCAAATCATCGAACAGATCATGTAACAGCATCTTGTGGAGATTTCTAGACTCCCTCATCACCGTTGTCTTGACTTCCTAGGCACTGGGAAGAGCTCTCAATGCTTTGACTATGATTTCCTTGTTCCCATAGTCCTTTCCCAATATGGAAAGCTCATTTACGATGCTGGTGAAACGTTTGTCAAATTTGTTCATCGTTTCTCCGGTGTGCATCTTGGGCCTTGTTTAATGTATGGGTTAGTTGGATAAATCCTATATTTTTTCCAAATAACCCTTGTTTGATGAAATTGATAAAAAAAACTAGGTTTTTTTAAATATAATAAAATAAATATTAAAAAACTATATATATATATATATATATTAATATTAACTTTATTAATATATAAATAATTTTTTTTATAAATACTTATAAATAACTATTATTATAATTCAAATATTACATAAAATAATATAATAGATTATAGTTTTATTTATATTGTGTATTTATTTTTATTTAATATAATTAATATAATTTTTTTACATAAAATTAATGTTATAAATATTTTTATTTAAATATATGTCACTTTATTTTCTAATATAATTATTTATTTAAACTATTTAAATTATATTAGATAATATAGAATGTTATAATTTTATTTATATTTTAAACTTATTTATATTTAATATAATTTTTTAAAATGAAATAATTTATTAATTTAATTTATATGAAAATAAATTTTATAATGTAATAAAATAATATAAGATATATATATTAATTTTATAAATATAAAATAAAATATTTAAGTAAGGGTAATTTGGGTATTTTAATTAATAAAAGTGTTGATTTGATTGATGATGGGATTGTTGGATTTTGGAATAAAATCTGGGTTTTATTCCAAAAACCCAAAGATCAAATGAGGCATTGATGTTGTCGAACTTTTAAGTGGCCACCATAATTTTGTTCTCTTTGGTTTGTTCATTGCCTTCATTCAGTTGGATGATCTTCTACCATACTTCCTTGGCAGTGGTGCATGTTCTAATCTTTGCAAAAATGTTCTTGTCCAGAGTAACGTATATAGCGTTTCTGGCCAAGTTATCGAGGTTGTTCTTCTTTCTATCATCATTTATCCAATCGCATCTTTCCTTCTCAATCTTGATCGGGCCGTCAGTAACAACATACCACATGTCATCATCTAATGATGTCAAATACATGTTCCTACGTAGCTTCTAGTCAATAAAATCTTCACTTTTGAATATAGGAGGCTCGGTGAAAGAAGTCATGATGATATTTGAGTGCTTGAGAATAGAAACTAGCTGCTCTGATATTAGGATCGGGATCGACGATGGAGATGAGGGTCTCACAAAGTTGAACGCGTACACACTTCGTTTGATATTAACCCTGTTAGAGATTAATATCGGTTTTATTCTACGTAAGACATCACAAACTCTTGAACCAAGTTCAAGTGCGGAAATGTTTGTTTCGACTTGAAGCAACACAACAGGATTAGAGCAATGCAATAGGAAAAAACACACGACACAAAGGATGTTTATAGATGTTCGGAGATAAAGCTCTTATGTCACCCCTTCTTCTCAACCTTGAGAAGGATATTCACTAGAATATTTGATTGAATACAACACTTGTACACAACCCAGTTGAACAACTAGGACTTAGTTACTGTCTGTTTTCGAACTCCTAGCACACACGCTCTGTTGAGCAGAAATAAATTCTGTCAACTTACAATACTAACAAACTCACACAGAATATGTAGAATTGTAATACAAATTTAGAGCTCTAACACACTTGAAGACTTATGACACTTTTAGAGTTTGAAAGAGTTGATGTCTTAAGGTTCGTAAAAAGATTGTTCAGAGAAAATCTGGTGTCAAGCAAGTTGTCATCTATCTTCTTAAGTAGGCAAATGTCAACGGACATATTTTGCTTCATAACAGACATATTTTGCTTCATAAGACATCTGTCTTGATCTTGATTGGTTGAGTTTCAGGATAGTACATCAGATGAGATATTCTTTGGTTTTGTCTGTACTTGAATGATAATAAGTCAAAATGGCATTAATGGGATTATGATTTATGAGGAGTGTAAATCTTAGGAGTTTGACTTGTCTTTGGTTCTTCTAGCAAAGCTCTACTACTACCAAAAATGTATTCATCAGTCTTTGCACCAAAATAGAAATAACTGCTTGAGAAACATAAAGTTGACTTCTGATAAAACCGGAAGCGTTCCAATGTATCACCAAAATAGAAAAGTACCAGACGCGCTCCAATTCGATATAATGTGGAAGTCACAAATTATCGGAGGCGATTTTTATAATATCGATATAATATCGGATGCGTGTTTTGCAAAAAGTCGACTTGAAAAATGTCGAATTGATGTAAAATACCGATTCATAAATAACCGGCTACGCTTCACAGATTGTCGATTTATGAACTGTCGGACGCGCCTTGTAAAAATGCCAAACACCTATGAAGCCGGATACGTTTTTATAAAATGTCGGATGCGTGCTTTTGATATAAAGTCGATCTGTAAAATACTGATTTTCCAAAATGCCGATTTGCCAAAATGCCGATTATATATAAAGTCGGATACGTGTTTGTAAAATTCCGATTTTATAAACTGCCGATTTGCCATAAAGTCGGACGCGTGCTTTTGTAAAGTGCCGATTTGCAAAATGTCGGACGCGTGTTTTTGATATAAAGTCGATTTGCAAAATACCGATTTGCCAAAATACCGATTTGTCAAAATGTCGATTATATATAAAATCGGATACATGTTTGTAAAATGCCGATTTTACAAACTGCCGATTTGCCAAAAAGTCGGACGCGTGCTTTTGCAAAGTGCCGATTTACAAAATGCTGGACGCGTGCTTATGATATAAGACCGATCTGTAAAATGTCGATCTTATAAAATGTCGATCTTTGATTAAATGCTGACTTTAATATAATACTAGGCATCTTTATTAACTTAATTATGCACAAAATTAAATTAACAAAGTTAAATTCTTTATTTAATTGATACTAATATTTAATTAACTATTTTTACTTAACAATTTCTCTCTTTTATTATTTAAACTAAATATTCAAAATAGTGATCTATTTCTTATTGGTTATTATTTTTCTTCTTCCCGCTCTGAAACTTTCCCTCTTCATCACATTTTACTTATTATCTTTTCTTTTGTTTTTGTTTATCCAACTTGTTATATTTTATGTCGTTTTCTTTATCCTTCATATTTATTTTCGTTTTTCTTTATCTCGATCCAAAAATTTTCATATTTATTTTTTATTTTTGATGAATGTGTTCCACTTTTTATATAAATAAAGTAAGAAAAACCCGAATATAACTCTCTTTCTCTTTTGTGCATATATAAAACATATTATCTTTTTGTATAACTTACATTTGGTTGGGTGGATTTTTCCATCTTTATTTTTTCCTTTCCTCTGTATTTTATATTTTGGTGATGTACACTTTATCAAATGACCTTATAATAAATGACTCTTAATTAAAAATAAAATATAACTTAATTCATATAAAACTGAGTCAACTTACATGAATGGCAAGAATAACGTTTAATTGCATTAAAATGCTAATAGCAGTAAGAAAAATTGAAGTGTTTATTCTTATTTGGTAAAAAGAACCATGGAAAACAAAAACAAAAAAGAAGGAAAGAATGAAATAATGTTGGACCACATTATTATTGTCCACAAAATATATGTACATCATGACCACCTCTAATAGAAGGCCAAAAAACTTCCTACAAAATGAATGAACGAATAGCTTGTACTCTCACTACAGTTATCGCTTTTGTTCACCCCATGTCTTCCCTTCAAAAAACTCGGCCAGCATTCTCTCAAGATCCTCTGGTGTAAACCTGATGTATTTTTGCGGGTTTTTCCCATTCTCAATCATATGCCTGGAGATTCATTAACATCATAATATATAATTTTCAACCATTTTTGTAACAAATGAGAAGACAGTTACAAATTTTTTAGACTTTTATTACCCAAATCGTTTGATGAAAGATCTGTAGGCAGGCAAAAGGACTTCAGCCACGGCAAGTCTAAGAGACTCACGCAACTCACTATCAGGAACTGTCCATTGTGATTGTCTCTGATGAAGCTCTTCAAATTGAACATTAAATGTTTTGTACCGATCTTTTACTCCTGCCCTTGAAATCGCTCCTCCACTATCATTTCCCTGAACCGTCATACACTGAAGGATCTACATAACCACCAATTATTTTGTTGAATATTATTATAACAATATTGCTACTCAAATTATTTTATGTTTAAGCAGCATCATTGCTTCTGCTTTTGATTATAATCTAACAATAAAACTATATGTTACAATAATAAAGACTTATGAAGCTACTATTCCATATTTTTACATTTAAAATGTTAAACTTATGTGGATGTAGCTAAGTGATTAGTTAGAGTGTCTGCTTCCTAAATGGAATGTCACTAATTCGATGACTACTTGCCATGGTTAAAAAATTTAAGTTATAATTAATACAAAGTCTGGTTATAGAAACTATTAACTGATGTTTGTAGAAACTATTCATTATATGTTGTTGTTTTGTCCCTTTTGTAAAAATATGTGAGACATGATTTGTCAAGTATTCAATATTTAAAAGGGACTGGAGGATGTCTGACTGCCCTTTGGTGAACAATATGGGCGAAAGAAAAAAGAACATTTGAAGGAACGAATTTTAATCAGGATAGAAGCAAAGAATTACTTTTCACATCTTTCAAAAAGGGCGGGAATGTCTCTAGTTTGGAGGTTCATAACATGATCGATTAAATGATAACAAATAGTAAGCATTTCAGGTTTCAATCTATCTTCAGTTAGTTTTGAATTATGATGGTTTTTGTTTAATGTTTGTTCCACATTGATACACATTGATGATTTTATGGGCATGCAAGCAAGCAGCCTATTTGTTGCTCTCTTTAGGAGGCATTAGACAAGTCTTTTTTATTTATGCTCTCAATTTTATTTTACATAAATATCTAGCTAAGGTCTTTTTATTTATGCTCTCAATTTTATTTTACGTAATAATCTATCTAAGGTCTTTTTATTTATACTGTCAATTTTATTTTACGTAAATATCTAGCTAAGTTGTTTTAAATAATAATTGAATATGAGACCTCAGCCTCTTACTTCAGTTCAAGATTCTTTACCAGTTGAGCTATTCTAGATGAATGTTGTTTATTAACAAACTCAACATCAGGTCATGTTGAATTTTAATTTGATAAACTATACAAGAAGAAATTGTGAGGAATATGGTAAATATAAAAACCTTGGACCACGATATCCTCTTGTATTGATTTGCATGTTGCTGAACTATTCTTCTGTGAATTTGTACCCAATCGTCACCCAACATGTCCTTCGCCTCTGACCTGAATAGAACTATTAAATGCTGATGATATAAAGAATATTTTATGTGTTATGGGAAAAAAAAATTTAACCTGCGGACAGATCTAACAATATAGTGGATGTTGTTCATAAGAAACAGTTGAGTCAAGGCAGGATCTTTATACTGCTTGGACTTCCCGTCGAGGTTATTCTGAAGAGCCTGCATGACCCGTGTTGTTATATTTGCCAACTGCTCATCTGGATCAGTTGCATCAAATTCTTGGAAAAGTAGTTTCAATGTGGACTGATAGCTGCCAATAAATTTGATTCACAAAGTTTGCAACATTAAATGGATCCAATGATTACTACTCGTAAAGGAGCAAACATAAAAATAAACAATCTATATTATTCGATAATGAAAAATAAATAACATTGTAAAGGACTATATCAACTTACTCATAGAGGAACTTCACATAATTTATCACATAACTTGTCAGCGGATGGACAGTTCCGTCTAGAACAGCATTCTTGGTTGCATCTTTTTCAACTGCATCCTCAAAATCAGCAAAGGTCTCCTGGGCTGTCTGTGCCAAACGCTTTGTCAAAGCAGCAGCAGAATCTCTCATATCCGCACAATGCTTTCCTTCAAAAATTGTTTCCATCTGTAGAATCAGAAGTGAAATGACTTTAACGTAACAAATTCAGTAAATAATGAATAGTAGAAAAAAGAAAAATTGAGTTCTAGACTACCGAGATTGGGGGGAAAAGTTAAGGCACCTACTCCCTAAAAATTGAAGATAATGCATCTTGATCATAGCTATACAGAAGACTATTTGGAGAATTTCAGGAAAAAGTAGTGTCACAGTCTTATAATTTCAAACAACCTGTTTAAATTAATGCAATGATTAAACTATTAAAGACCCAAAGATATCAAAACAGTTTAGATATTAATAGAGGTTCATCTGAAGCAGGGGTATAGTCATACAATTAGCATTTTAAGTATCTATAGCCAGTAGAACAAAGCAGGAAAAAGATCACCATCATGACCTAACATAAACACACCCATTATAGAATCCATCTATTCAAGTTCACCTAAATATATAACTTAGGACCACAAAATCAGGGAACTCTAAGAAACGACTGTGTTGACCAACTTTCTTCTGGCTATTGAAAAAAATATATAGGCAAAAACACGTAACCCATTAGAGAATTATGCTCATACCTCTGGCTGAAGCTCTCTCATTATCTCATACATGTCTAGAAGAACAAATAATTTCTCAGGTGACCTCTTGCTTTTGGCAATAGCTTCCCCAAAGCTGAGTAGTACACCAACACTGGCACCAGTAATTTCTGCAAAACACTGCTCCCTAAGAGAATCACAACCTTCAAATATTTGATCACTAATTTTCTTTTCCCCAGCAAACAACAGTTTGACCTATTAGAATTCCAGTAATAAGATTCAGAAAGGAGCACCACCTTCTATAATCATTGAAGGATTTGGGAATCAATATTTGAGTCTTACAGAAATTCGCATGTAATGAATCCAATTTCCAATTTTAGATTCCAAAACCTCCCAGGGCATCTTCTGCACATCATCTTTACTTAGTTTCTCCACTCCTAATTTTTTTATGCTTAGTTCCAAAGCTACGGTCCGGGTTTCACTGTCAAAAAATAGTCGCAGTTAAACATAAGCCAAGAAAGAACTATAAATATTTTTTAGCTCCTATATGCACATACAGTTTATCAGAAAAAGATAACTATGAATATAGGCATGTAGATATTTCTTCTTTATCATGAAATTGTTGACATCATTAAAGAGGAGTGGTCCAATAAACATAAATGCACTTTTGATATGAAGGCAAACAACCACTTTATTAGAAAGAGCCAAGTTTGATAACTCCATTCTCCGTCAAACTAGATGGAAAATTTCAGTATAAACGAGGAGACCAAAAAGATATTGATTCAACAAAATAGAGTAAGTTTGATAATCCTACCTTATAAAATTGAAATTATACTAATCCCATTATATATCAAAACATAGCCTTGATGTTATTGGAAGCAAACTTAATTATAAGACAATCCTAACACATTTATGTAAACTACGAAGACAAACTATACTCACATGTTAACTCAAACTCAAATATTGTTAAACCAAAGTCTACCCACCATCAAACACCTGCTTAAATAATTAACTCAAGCCTATTATGACATCAATATCTTTATTCAGAAAGACAATGGCACGCCATTGGGGACCATAGCAACAAGGCCAAATGAACTGAAAGAATACAAAAATTTATGGCAATATTTGGATCATTAGCTCCAAATAGGCAAATAAGCAAGAAAAACAGTAAAACCAGTTGAATACTAGGGTAAGAAGTGGAGAAAAAGAATAAAAGATACTCCAACATTAATCATAAAAGACTAAATAAAGGTTCCAAAGTTGAACCCGAATTAGATTCAACTTACATGCATGTAAGTATCTAAAATATAGATTAGAAAGCATGAAAAGGATATAAAACTGTATAATTAATTTCACCTATAAATATCAAAGAGTTGGTGTTGGTGCTCAGCCTTAATCATCTGTTGAGATAGATCATGTAGCAATGGCAGAATCCTTGGTGGCATAAGAACAGGAGGTGTGAAAACAGTAGTATCCAAGCTGGCGTTGGATGGTCTCTTGTTGCCTGATTCGCCAGCTGATGGTCGCATGTTATTTGGTATTAGGTCAACAAGACGATCAGGTTCCACAGGCTTGCTAAAAATACATTTGAAAATAGTTTAGTAACTCTAAATCATCAAGATTAAATAGAAATGTACAATGCAAAAAAAAAACAGAATAATTTGTGTTTTAGGATCACATTTAATCTAGAGAAGTGATATGCCAATCAAAAATACTTCCACATCATTCAACTTTATATCAAATGAGAGAGCAACTCAAGTACAAGCATAATGTTTCTGGGCAACACGTATCCTCTAACAAGTTGTCCTCACATCTTCTTTAAAGTGTCGAAAGATTTCACTCACATGACAATCTGTGAAGGGGACATGTTAGATTACATGGAGATAAACAAAAACTTCTTTTAAACATTCAAAGATTGGAATTTATAGTTGTTTTCAATTGTCTAAACAAGAATTCAAGTATAAGAACTTTTTTTTGAAAGAGGTCAACTTTTTATGAGCGCAAGAAGCGTTCAAACGTTACAAAGATTTGAAAGGGGAAGAAAAAAATCAAAAACAAAAGCACAAGAGCTTGGCTAATGTTCATGAAAAATGCAAGTATTTTGAGAAACGAGTCTGGTAATAATTAAACATTCAGTATACAAACCATGTATATATTACACATATTACACATGCTTAAATGGCACTCTCATTTTTCCATATCTAGAGATGGGATCCATAAGAAAATAATGCAACCATTATAGGACAAAGACTATATAGAGGTAGAATAAAAGAACAAGTCTAGAGAATTTGTGACAAAAGCAGGTAAGAATTGAATGTTGTATATTAATATGCTCAAAAAGTGAACCTAATAATATTTGTTGGATTTCTCCGCCATTTTACTTCACGTTAGAATTGAAGATATAATTTTAATTCTAATAGAATTGGATTTTGATTATATTGAAAATATTTTATGTTGGAATAATTCTTGGAAAATTTAATTCTTAATGAGTTGTTATTTTTCTTCTTCCATTTTATTAATTTCTCATTGCAACAACCACTATCATTCCACATTAGTCATGCCATTGGTCTTCAAAACTCAAAGTAAACAACATGAGGTTTTGTCTCCCTTTTTTTCCAAAACATGAAAGGAAACTATACTGCAATGCAAATTAATCGAATCTATAAATCATATAAACCTGTGCAATGTCAAGATCTGTCGAAATTCCTCTTCTAATTTTAGCATTGCCTTTGATAATAAGTTGTTCGCATGGTTAAGCACCCCCATACTACTCTTGAGGCTTTTGTTACTACTAAAAAATGTCACAATGTTCCGCATCTGGTTAACCGCTTGTATGTAACTCTCCAAATCTTCATGCGGCCCTCGCAATAACTTTGCCTCGGCCTGAAGAGGAAAACTAACAAAATTTTCAAAACCCATCAAATGCATGTCTTAAGATAATGTATCATAAATCAAATGAAATTAAGCATGTTTCAACCGGGATCATAATGTATTCTAACACCAACACGATTTCTCTTCTTTTAACTTCTTACATGATTTTGATCTAGAAAAGGCCCTCCAATTAATCTAGACTTTTGGGCATACTTACTATGCTACAATATTTAAGAAATTCCCTTATTAATTAATGATTGTTTTACCCTTTATTAAGTCATGATCCTAACTTGAGTGCAGTGATATCTTCATTAAAAGCATTACACTTCACACTCCTGTCTCTGTCTAATTAGATATGCATTAAGTTAAGACCAAAGAGAGATGACAATAACCTGTCGTGATAGGTCAAATTGACCTAAATACACTTCAGCAGACTTCAGTGCCTTATCAATGTTCTCATGAGCCCTCCGAATCGAATGCGTCTTTATCTGCCACAGATAACCTAAAGCGTTAGCATTAAGGAAATATAAAGAAACCTAACTTGTACATACGTATAAATAGAAAGATATAGGTAAAATTACAGACGTGGAGAGAAAGATGCATGCATGAAAATATGGAGACATTTTGAAATGCATACCTGGGTGGGGCGCATGGCGGTCTCTAGGGCGGATAGACGGTGATCGAATGAGCCTAGAATGGTAATCATGTTGTCAGTGATGATTTGGCTCTTCTGCAGTGACTCCCTCGTCATTATTGCCCTCTCCGCTAGGGTTTCCTTCGCAAAAGGTCCAACTGCCATGCCTCCTGAGTTTTTCATCTCTCTGATTATGCGATTTCCACCTTCTCTCAATCTCTCTCCTCCATGGATGAACTTTGCATGAGAGAGAGTCAGCTAGACGTTACTTTACGTTCATTATATCTTTATGTTCCTACTTAATAAGGAATTATATTATAATATACATTATATTACATGGAGCAAAAGACCAGGGATAGGGATGAGGTTCAAATCTTACTCTACCTTACAAAAATTAATTATTGCATAGAATAAGTCAAAAGAAAAATAAGAAAAGGAATGAAAACTCTTTCTATTTTGTGAAGGTTATATAAAATGAAACATAAATATTGGAACATCATATATAAGGGTTTAAATGAGCTTAGCTGAGTCGCTCGGTAAAAATTGAATTCGAGTCAAGTTTGAGCCAGCTCGTTTAAGATTCGAGTCGAATTCGAGCTTAGGTAAGACTCGCTTGATGGCTCTTCCAACTTTTTCGAGTCTAATCATATTTTTTTTTTATATATTTTTTTTAATGAAAATTTAAAACACCCCTAAGACTATTTATAGGCTTATCTATATATATATAATGATGCTTAATTTTTAAAGTGTCCGGATTGCCGGGTCGAGAGCTGTGGTTAATTTGGATACTTGGGTCGGATTGTGGTTGACCCGTTTTTAAATTTAAAACGGTTAAAAATAAAATTAAAAATGCTAGAGGTATGTTTCGAACTTGCAACCTAACAAAACAAGTACAACTCTTTAACCAACTAGGCTACAAAGACTTTATATTTTAAATTCAACACCAAATTTGATAAACGCGGGACGTTTTAATATTAATATAAGTTCAACTTTTTAACTAACTAATCTATATATATAATGATGCTTAATTTTTAAAGTGTCCGGATTGCCGGGTCGAGAGCTGTGGTTAATTTGGATACTTGGGTCGGATTGTGGGTTGACCCGTTTTTAAATTTTAAACGGTTAAAAATAAAATTAAAAATGCTAGAGGTATGTTTCGAACTTGCAACCTAACAAAACAAGTACAACTCTTTAACCAACTAGGCTACAAAAACTTTATATTTTAAATTCAACACCAAATTTGATAAACGCGGGACGTTTTAATATTAATATAAGTTCAACTTTTTAACTAACTAATCTATATATATATAATGATGCTTAATTTTTAAAGTGTCCGGATTGCCGGGTCGAGAGCTGTGGTTAATTTGGATACTTGGGTCGGATTGTGGTTGACCCGTTTTTAAATTTAAAACGGTTAAAAATAAAATTAAAAATGCTAGAGGTATGTTTCGAACTTGCAACCTAACAAAACAAGTACAACTCTTTAACCAACTAGGCTACAAAGACTTTATATTTTAAATTCAACACCAAATTTGATAAACGCGGGACGTTTTAATATTAATATAAGTTCAACTTTTTAACTAACTAATCTATATATATATAATGATGCTTAATTTTTAAAGTGTCCGGATTGCCGGGTCGAGAGCTGTGGTTAATTTGGATACTTGGGTCGGATTGTGGGTTGACCCGTTTTTAAATTTAAAACGGTTAAAAATAAAATTAAAAATGTTATCTGTAATTTTTTTTCAAGGTTTTTATATTATTACTCGTGCATTTGCACGGGCTAAATTCTAGTTGTTTATTATATCAATACCAAAATTATTAGTACATAAAAGGTATGAGATTTTCAATATTTTAGTATATCAAGATATATCAAAATAATATTTATAAATTAAAAAATATATATTATGTAATACTTATAAGAAAATAAATATATTGATATTAATTTAATTACGAAAATATAATTTTTAAAAATTAAATAAAAATATATAATTATATTGTAATATTATTTAATATATGTAATCTCAATATATTATATTTTATAAGATATAAAGGTATTTTTATTTTATTATAAAGTATTTTATTTTTCGAAACTATATTGCAAGAAGACTAAAGAGACTGCTCATTGATACTTCTTCAACAAACTTACATCTCGTTTCGAAGCCCTAAATCTCGACTCCGATAAAACCCTAAATCTTGTTCAGTTATTGCTCTCTTTAAGCACTAAATCTATATAGTAGTTGTTGACATAACCCATTTTTGATATAAGATATTTATATATAAATATATTTAAATTCGAACTTCGAGCTTATCGAGCCTATCAAGCAAACTCGAGTCTATGGTTATTTGATCGAGTCGAGTTCGAGCTTAATATTAAAAGCTCGATCGAGCTCGAACCGAGCCAATAAAAAACAAGTCGAGCCGAACTCGAGCCAGGGCTAGTTCGAGCTCGGCTCGGCTCGTTTACACCCCTAATCATATATGATTCCAGAAGGAATCGTGTATCTCAATTTTTGTTTTATTAAAAATTTTATTATTTTAATTAAAAAATATACAATTTTAAACCGTTGTTTTTTTTCTTATTTATTAATAAAATATCTTAATATTTTAATTATATATATAATTAAATTAAAAAAATATATATTTTTTAAATTATTAAAATGTTATATATATAAGAAACTTAAATACATTTTTAAATTATATATATTAATATATTTATATATCTTAATATTTTATTCATACATCACCTAAAATTTCGGTATAGAAAAAATGCATACATTTACCTTACCTTAGTTTTGGTATACTTTTTTCAGTATACCTTAGTTTTGGTACTTAATATCTAAAAAAAATATTAACTTAAACAAAAAAAAACAATTCAACTAAGAATAAATAAAAAAACCATATCTGCAGCTTTCTTTCGATCAGAAACCTTGAACATCGGTTGTGCTTCATTTAATAAGTTCACAAACTCTTTTCCTTCGATAACTTTGAATGACACTTCATCGAGAATCACATACTCGGTCAATTTTATTTTACATTTTTTCTGGTTAAAAGTATGTGAAAACAAAGCACTTTCTTGCCTCATCGCCTTGTTCGTCAATATAGTTCGAGTTTTATCACATCTACAGGCTTTACTTGTTTCATAAAGTGGACTCAACTTACACCTTTTTAATAAGTTGTTTTCAACCCACTAGTACTTTCAGAAACGGCTGGAATCTCAACTTGACAGTACTTGCATACTCCGATTGGTTGTATTCTTCCATCAACCAACTCTTTTCTTTTATTTTTACAGTGTTCCCAAAATATACTCTTATTATGTTTAAGAGTTATAGAGAATTTTTTTTTAAGTTTTTCTTACTTTTTTTCGAGTCGTATTTTGTATTTGAGATGAATATGACAACATATCAAACTTCATTAGGACTGTTTTAAAAAAAATATTAAACACCTTACTATGTTTTACATATATTAAATTATATTATAATATAATTATATTTTGATTTCATTTTCTAAAATTATAATTTTGTAATTAAATTAATATTATTTTTTTTATAAGTATTATATAATATATATTTTTTAATTTATAAATATTATTTTGGTATTTCAATATACCTTCATATACCAAAATTTTGAAAATCACATATTTTTACTTTATCAATAATTTCGATATCGATATCGTACCATACCTTATTAGTATAACAAAAATATTAATATTTGTGATATAACACTAAAAAACACAAATCTTAGTCATTGATTCTTTTAAATTAAATATCCAGATTCAAATTGATATTTTAATATCTTCGTGTCATTCTCCCATACTTTTCCCTTTATAAAATAAATATAATATGGAGTTAATATTTTCATTTTGGATTCCATTCCAAAATAGACTTTAATTATTTGAAACAAAAATAAATAAATGTATAAATAATAATTTTAAAAAATATATATATAATGAATAATATCAAACAAAATTATATATAAAAAATATTTAAAACCTAATTAAATTTATATAAAATATTTTATTTATTCTCTTAATTAATTTTTATCATCATTTTCTGTAAACCCATATCAAAATTTTAATTATTTTCTTAGTAATCCTAACTATAATTTATAAATTTGTGATTAATTTATTTATATACATTCAAATCACGGGATATATATTATAGATAAAAATATTTTTGTTTAGACGAGAGTTAGACCATAAAATGTTAATACATATATTTTTGATTTGAATATCTCGTTTAAATATAAGAAGGAAAAACATTGTGTAATAATATTAAAATACATTAAAAAATAATTGAGGTCAATAAAATAAAGACTACAAAAACTGTGGGGGTTCAAGGGCCTGCAAATGCATCTTTCCTCTACCTTCGCCATAACAGCCAACTGTACATTAATCCGCGTAAGAGCTCTTCTGCCATTGTCGTTGTCTCATACCTTCTTCATACGCGTATCAACCATGTCTCACCGTCCTAACTTCCAAGGTGGCCGCCGCGGCGGCAGCGGTGGAGGACGAAACTTTGGTGGCCGTGGTTCCCGTGGAGGAGGTCGCGGCGGCGGAGCTCGTGGAGGTGGAGGGGGCGGCGAGCAGCGATGGTGGGACCCTGTTTGGAGGGCCGAGCGTCTAAGGCAGCAAGCTGCTGAGGTATATCTTCTGTGAACTCTATTATTTATTTATTTATTTCAGGTCTCATTTGAACTCCCAGTTATTATTTAAGTTCTCTTTAACAATCCCCTAAGATTTGTTCCGGAGACCTTGATTATTGTTTCTAAAGGAACTCTTATTCAATACCCTTATAGAATCTGCATATAGACTTCTCTCGTGGCCTCTTGATAGGACTGTCTTTGCTTGCAGCTGGAGATTTTTGATGAAAAGGATTGGTGGGAAAAGGTAGAGAATTTCAAAAGAGGTGGAGAGCAAGAGATGGTAATTAAGCGAAACTACAGTCGGGGTGACCAGGAAACACTCGGTGATATGGCTTACCAGTTAGGGCTTTACTTGTAAGTATGAATATCAGCAATTAACCACTAGACTATCACAAATGCAATTCTTGTTCATTGAAAATCTATTCTTTCAAGCGGACAAAGTTTCAATATAATGCAGTTTACAGAAATATAGGGAAGTAAGAAGCTGTTACTATGACTGAGCTTCAAATGAGATCCTTCGTACTAGTTTACATTTCAGAGGTTTCAACTGAAGTGGGACACCTAATGTTGCTCTCCCTTTATGCAGTATATATATTACATAATGACAAACCCAATTTTTTTTACATATCATTCTATATGATATCAGAGGGAGATCTTTTTATCATAGGAGAGGCCTTTCACATTTTATATAATTCCTCCTTTTATACAAAATAAATGAAAAAATTATTTGAGAGATATGCTTAGATTTGAGCAAGTAAAGGGGAAATGCAAATTAGATTTATGTGTGTGACTGAAGAAAACAAGAGATTCTTTGTAGACGAGCTTAGCTTTCTAGGTTATTCTTTTGATACATATGTATGTCTGACTGCCTCAAATTGGTTCATCATCTCCTAATCACTTTAGAAAGAGATTGTCCAATTTGCAATCACTACAAAGTTGGATGGAAGGACAAGTTGATTAGCTAACAAAATATGTGTTTATCCAATGAATCAACCCATATATATATATATGTTTTTCATTGACATTGAATTTTCCATACAAGATGTATGATATTACTACCTTCCTCATCTTTGTTAACAAAATTTAAAGTCCATGGTGGTTAGATGAATGATAACATGGTCAAGTTCAACAATAAGTTGAAGTAGATCAGACAAAAATATATTATGAATTTTACACTCTAAATTTCTTTCTTCTTTTTGTGTTTGTGGAAAGAAAGCCATGCATATAACAAAGGTAAGGCCCTTGTTTTGAGCAAAGTTCCACTGCCAAATTACCGAGCTGATCTTGACGATCGTCATGGATCCACACAGAAAGAGGTATGATTCCATGCCCGTCACAGTTATGGTATTTGTGTTTAGTTTTTATCTCTATTTCTTAACCACTCGTGCAGATATGCATGTCTACTGAAACTGAGAGAAGAGTGGGGAATCTATTGCATAGTTCAAGGACATTACCTGAGGAAAATTCTCCTAGTGCATCCTCTCAAAGTATAAAAAAACCAGTGCAGGATGATATTGTTTCGAAAGCTTGTCATGTCTCAAAAATGGACTCATCTAAGAAGGAACTGAGTATTGAACTCAAAGACAGACAGGAGAAAATAAAGGTGCACATATGGGATACAACTGTCAATGATCTAGTATAAACATGGGTACATGGGAATTAATGCTCATATTTCTACCATTCTTTTCCTGATGCAATTATTACTTTCAGGCTTCTGCAAGTGTGAAGGCTATGCAAGTGTTCACTGAGAAGCTTCCTGCATTCAAAATGAAGTCTGAGTTTTTGAGAGCTGTCTCAGAGAATCAGGTTTGTTACCTCTGTAGCTAATTGTATTGCTTACAATATGTTGTATGAAGCTAGCATTCAGTATTTGTTGTTTTATAGGTCAAAAGCTTTACAGTCGTTTTTGGTGGGTATCAGATGCCTTTCTTATGAATTTTTGTCTGGTGTTTTTCATGTGGATGACATTTTTATTCCTTACTGGCATTGTCTCAATAGTGGCATTATATTACGCATCATAACTGATACGATCTTTGCTGCTTGTATACACTGAAGTTGTTCTTCTCTTCTCTTTCTTTCTTTCTAAAATAAATGTGACTTTCTTATCATCTTATACTTCATCCAAAGAAACAAATAATCATTTTAAATCTGTGGACCTTATGAAAGACCAATATTTCACATGCTAGGATAATTTCAAGTCAAATTGCTGCTTGGTTGTTACTCCCTCAGATTGTATTTATAAGCCTGCTTTGGATAAATTTGATATAAGGGGAAAGAATATTAGGGCTATCACACTACGGTGGAAGTGACAATTATTGATAGAGTAGTATAAATAGAATATTGGTTGTTAAGAATAGTTATGAAATTAAAATGATTTGAATTCTCTTGTTAGAGATTTTCTCTCTCATCCCCATTGTATTCACCCTAGCGGTTAAGGTTCTATCTCCCTCCATTAATTCTTCACTTCTCATCTTGATATAATTCTTCTATCCTTGTATCAGTTATATTTTTCTATATTCAAGATTTATACATAATTCTAGTTAGACTAATTGTCTGCCAATAGATACGATAACTATGGATTAGTAACACAAGATGTCCAAGAACTACACAACCCAGCCTTTTTCTATGATTCTTCTTGGTAGTGGGTGGTTTACTCATTCATGTTGGTCAAACAAGAATTATTATTAATGCATCTATTTCTTAACATTAGCTATATACATAACTGCTCTGTTAAACTGACCAGAATGAAGTATGCACTTTTTTTACCCTGTCCTTGTGCATATGATAATGTTCTTAAACTATTAAGGCCTCCTCCACATTCTCATTCAAGGCAATCTTCTCTAATTTGATAAGTTGGATTGCTTTCACACAATGTCCTTTTGATCTCATATTGGTTTCATGTGCAATGATTATATATGTAAGTATGTCATGGTTGGAATGTTTCTTTTTACTCCCTATCGTGATATCTCATGTAGGTGTTAGTTGTTTCTGGAGAAACAGGTTGCGGGAAAACAACTCAACTTCCTCAATTCATTCTAGAGGAGGAGATTTCTTCTCTGCGTGGTGCGGATTGCAGCATAATGTGTACGCAGCCTCGCCGAATATCTGCAATATCTGTTGCAGCTCGTATATCAGCTGAAAGAGGAGAGAGTCTTGGTGAGACTGTTGGCTACCAGATACGTTTGGAATCAAAACGTTCAGCTCAAACACGGTTGCTATTTTGCACCACTGGTGTCTTACTTAGGCAATTGGTAATGTTTTACTCCTTACGGCATTTTAATTACTGAGTTGTTTCGTGTTCTTTCCTTGCATTCTGAGGAGATTAGAGACTTGTTTGATGTAGTTTTTTTCTAAATAAAACAACTTTTTCGAGGAAAAAACTTGTTTGACAAAAAAGTGGATTATTTAGGTTAAATGACCAAAAATATCTTTTGTATTTATTATTTTAAAATGTTATATTATAGTAAATATATTTTGGTATTTTAGTTGATGATTTTATTGATTAGAAGAAGTAATGAAGGTTGTTTATTTGGATTAAATCCAAATAATCCACATAAATCAAACTCTATATTTTTTCTCTTCTTTGTTTGAAGATTGTAAATGAGGTGTATAGTGGCAAGGTCATTGCCATATCAATTCTAAGACTTCTATTTAGATTAGAAGAAATTCAACATTGTTCAATTTTGGTTGCTTATGCAATACATCCCTCACAATTTGGCTTGGACCAAACTATAACTTGCTATAAGAGATAATCTTCCCCATTGTGGTTGCTCTAGTTAAATGACTTTATGTGTTCTGAAGCAAATGTATGCTTGTCCTTCATCTGATATAGATAGGGGGGACATTTGGATTATTTTCCTCCCAATGAGTCTGTCTGTTTTCCATGATTTAATAATCCTTATTAAGTTAATTCTGGAGATTTCTATGTGCAGGTTCAAGACCCCAATTTAACTGGAGTAACTCACTTGTTGGTGGACGAAATCCATGAGAGAGGCATGAATGAAGACTTTCTCTTGATAATCTTGCACGACCTTCTTCCCCGCAGACCAGATCTTCGACTTATTCTCATGAGTGCCACAATTAATTCTGAGTTGTTCTCTAAATACTTTGGAAATGTCCCAACTATTCACATCCCTGTACTCTTCTCCTCTACCTCATATGAACTTTGAAGGTGTACTACAATCTTCATGTAAATTTCAATTTGTATTATTGTCAATATTTGCAGGGTCTGACATTCCCGGTATCTGAGTTCCATCTGGAAGATATATTGGAGAAAAGTCGTTACCATATAAAATCAGAACTAGATAACTTCCAGGGAAGTTCAAGGAGGAGGAGACAACAAGAATCTAAGCGGGACGCTCTAACTGAATTGTTTGAGGTCTGTTTACTTGGTTGAGATGCTGAGAAATTGTGCTCTTGTGTGATGGGCATTTTGTTAAGATATTTGTTAGTGACAATGCTATCCTTATGCAGCATGTTATTTTAATCTCAAGTCGGAGCTGAGATATATTTTAAAGATTGCATGAGTGCAAAAGCTGATTTTATGTGTTCTTTGTGATTGTATCAATCCTTTTTTCATGCAAATCAATCTAGTTGATCACATATAAATTCCTTTTCCTGTCTATTTGATATGCGCAGCTTCATTTACAGAGTATTTATTACAATTTTCATTATCTTCTAATGGTAATGCTGTTGAGCTACATATATTTTGAACAATTATTTACCGTTTGAATTAAAAGGCTTTGGACCCACCATGTTTAGTCTCTCCTTTTTGATTGATTTATGTTATTTACTGAAGAAAAAGTGGGCCTTGGTTGATGATTATGTTCTTTACTTGCAAGTTTTGATCATCATTTGTTTCTCCCTTGAGCATAGATTCCTTAGGTTGCATGGCTCTTAGAAGAACTATGTTAATGGTTACCATTGTTTTTTTTGTAGGATATTGATATTAATTCTCATTACAAAGGCTACAGCGCTGCTACAAGACAATCTCTTGAAGCTTGGTCTGGATCTATGCTTGATCTTGGACTTGTATGTATGCAATTCTTTCTTAACCACATTTACTAAATATTTCTGCTATTCTCTTATTTTTGGAATGCTGTCCTTCTTACACGTTTTTTTGCTTCATTTCTTATCAAATACCCCAATTTAGATTGTCTAGTCTATATTCTCCACATACTATCTTGGATGAAAATGAATAATCCAATTGGTGTCAATTTGATGGTGAGAGATTGTAAATTGCAATTTTATTATTTTATTGTGAGATGGTGAGCCCTTCAGTTGGAAGTTTATAATGTTGAAAGGACATGAATCTGGTTATAGTTACAAAAGTTGTATGTGTGGTGGTTCATGATATTTTCTGTCAACTGTTGAAATCCTTATTAATCCATTGAACCATTTGGTTATCATTGATAGATAATACTCCGGTTGCACTTTGGAAAGAAACTTACAATTACGAGCCTATTTGAAAATTAGTATGTTGTCACAATCTGTTTCACAGTCACAATCTGTTTCACAGTCACAATCTCACTGAATAATTGCCAAAGTTAAAATTAGAAGTTTAAAGATTGCATGGTTTAAAGATTGTTTTCTTGTGCTAAAGTTTTGTTTGACTTTAGGTGGAATCAACAATAGAATATATAAGCCGTCATCTAGGTGATGGAGCAATTCTTGTATTCCTTACTGGCTGGGATGAAATTTCTAAGCTGCTTGATAAGATTAAGTCAAATAGTTTCCTTGGAGATTCAAGCAGATTTTTGGTCATTCCTCTTCATGGCTCAATGCCTACGGTCAACCAACGTGAAATATTTGATCGTCCGCCTACCAATATGAGGTAATAGTCCATCTTTACTTCTGCCCTTGTCTTGGAAGAAACAAATAATTTTTTATGTTAAATAAAGGAGACACCCACATTTACTTGACTTTCTCACTACGTGACTGAGTTGTGTACATTCTCCTTGATCACCTTTTGTGCTAAATCTCTTTACACCATTGACCTATCTCATATATGTTTCATTCAGCTGTGGAATAATTGATCCAAACTTCATAACAAGTAATTGTTTCAGAAGTTCTCTCCTAAATGTTGGGAAAACTTGTGGTTTTTCTTATTCTTTGAGCTGGAGTTCATATACGAGTGATGAACTCAGTACTCAACTACCTTCACCTTATCCAGTATAGAACTGAAATATCTTATATGATGTTACTTCAAATATTATATTGACTTGTTGGATGCATGCTTTTATGTTTTCTTTAGTCTTCCCCTTCTAGTATAAAAATGTCAAACCTTTGTCTTTGTACTGTAAATGATGGAAGAATCTATTCATCTTACTTAAGGGGGTTCTAACCAAGTTAACTGATCAAACCAAAAAATACCCGACCAAAAAGACGCTAAACCAACCGAAAGTTGAGTTTGGCTCTCCTAATGCCGAACAGATGATTTCGTTTCGGTTGTGCGGATCTAAGGGCTAACAGCCGGCGGTTTAGCTGACCGTATATGTATTTATCTATAGATTTGAAAACAATGAAACTATTCATATCGGTGGAATGTATTCCTGTATAGCATTTTGTCAAAATTTGACAGCCACACAATGGTTGTTTTTCATTTTAGTCTTGATAACCTTAATGTATATATATTTATATTCTTGATTATTTGTATCAATCATCTATTATTTTATTTAAAATTTAAATAGATAATGTAGTTTGTTTCAAATTGTTATTTTTGTTATTATTTACTTGCTAAAGTGTTGAATATGGTTATTATTTACTTTATATCATTTTTAAATTTAGTTATTGTTATTAAGCTTGATGTTAGATAATAGAAACATAGATCTCTTTGATAAAATTGGTGGTTTATAATTTTCTATGTTAATTAATACCGACCGAACCGACCAAGAAACTAAAAACCGTCGGTTTGGGATTTAGGTAAACTGACACCTACATTTCGAATGTGCATTTTCGTGATAAAACTGATCAAATCAAACTGCTTACATCCTTAAACTCTTACTTGTGTTAAATCTAATTCCATAGATGGCCATAATCTTCTTCCTCAAATCATTTGAAACTTCTGCAACACACCCATGCACAAATGCCCTTTACACTTATCAAATTTTATGTTCATAGTTATTGTTATAATCCTCTACTCTTGCAGAAAAATTATTCTGGCAACAAATATTGCTGAAAGCAGTATAACTATAGACGATGTTGTATATGTTATAGACTGTGGAAAGTCTAAGGAGACTAGCTATGATGCTCTAAATAAGCTGGCTTGTTTATTACCATCCTGGATTTCAAAAGCTTCCGCGCATCAGGTTAACTTATTTCCTATCTACTTTCAACATGTTTTTCTGTTTTCCCTGTCCTCGATAATTTTTTCTGATCAAATCTATTTTGTAATTCATCGGTGATGACACAATTGCAGAGACGTGGTCGTGCAGGTCGCGTGCAACCTGGAGTTTGCTATAGATTGTACCCAAAAGTTATCCATGATGCAATGCTTGAGTATCAGCTTCCTGAAATTCTTCGAACTCCTTTGCAAGAGCTATGCCTGCATATCAAGAGCTTGCAGCTTGGGGCGATAGCTTCATTTTTATCAAAGGCGCTTCAGCCTCCAGATTCTCTCTCTGTTCAAAATGCTATTGAGCTCCTCAAAACCATTGGGGCTTTAGATGATAATGAAGACCTCACTCCTCTTGGTACAAATAGATTTTTTAGAATTTTTTTTTTTTTATTGGGATAGACTTTAGTTATTTCTGTCATGTGTGAATAAGAAAGTTCTCTCTGACATGATTGGTTTATGTGATTAGGTCGTCACCTCTGCACTCTTCCATTGGACCCAAATATTGGAAAGATGCTCTTAATGGGTTCAATTTTCCAGTGCCTTAATCCTGCATTAACTATTGCTTCTGCTCTTGCACATCGTGACCCATTTGTCCTTCCATTAAGTAGGAAAGAAGAAGCTGATGCTGCAAAGAGGTCCTTTGCTGGTGATTCTTGCAGGTTGCTACCTTTTTCTAAAAATGATTCAAGTAATTCTGGTTTTGCACTACATGGAATGTCTCTCTCGTTATTTCCCTTTTAGCTGGCTTAAAATAAATTATCTCTTTTTAAGTGGGAGGTAGCAATTTTTTCCTTTCACTGATTTTCTGCAATACAAGTTATTTTTATTATAAAAATTTCCCAAGACAAATGATAATTTTAATAGATTTAGTGAATTATCTTGTTAACACTCAAGACTAAAACATTAACCTATTTGGCTTCTTACAGTGATCACATTGCGCTTCTCAAGGCATTTGAAGGATGGAAGGATGCAAAACGTATGGGTAATGACAGATCTTTCTGTTGGGAAAACTTCTTATCGCCAGTAACCCTGCAAATGATGGATGATATGAGGATGCAGTTTCTGGACCTCTTGTCTGGTATTGGATTTGTTGACAAATCCAGAGGCCCTAAGGTACAATCAAAATCATCTTGTCCATCCTAATTCCTTCGCAATCCATATTCTTTAGATATTTTGCCACTTTTGTGGAAATGTTTTTCATCATTCACCTACGACTCTTTTCATTTCTCCAAATGGACTGACATTGAGCCTATTAGTAAACTTGTATCTTATCACGATCTTCACAATCTCATTGGAAAATTGCCAATGTTAAAATTGGCAGTCTATTTCTCATTTGGTATAAATTTTTTTTTGCATTATGACCCAAATTATAGTTATGGTATACAAATAATTTTCTAGATCATGATCCAAACTATAGTATAATTTATTTGGTATATTGATTGTTTTTCTAGATCATGATAAGTTTTTTTTGGTCAATCCAGACCAATACCAATCCAACCCATTTCATGAATAAAATGGGACCAACTGTGATTTTTTGAGAACATAACAAATATAGATTTTTCTGGATCATGATCAACACAAAAGAATGCTATACCGAAACAGGCCATTCTTTCCCTTATCCCCATTTGGCTTTCATGAGTTATCTGGTAAAGTCTTGATTAAAGTAATGTTTTCAGGCTTATAATCAATATAGCAACGATATGGAGATGGTATCTGCAATCCTATGTGCTGGGCTGTACCCGAATGTGGTCCAGTGCAAAAGGAGAGGAAAACGGACAGCATTCTACACAAAAGATGTTGGAAAAGTTGATATCCACCCTGCTTCTGTTAATTCGGGGGTTCACCTTTTTCCTCTTCCTTACTTGATCTATAGTGAAAAGGTGAAATCCTCGAGCATATTCGTAAGAGATTCAACAAATATATCGGATTACACCCTACTCATGTTCGGTGGTAGTCTTGTTCCTAGCAAAACTGATGAATCTGGTGGTATCGAGATGTTAGGGGGGTACCTACATTTTTCTGCTTCAAAGAGCGTATTAGAATTGATAAGGGTAAATTTCCTAAATTGCATCGTTCCACATGTTTTTATTAATAAACTCGTATATATTTCGGTCACTTTGAATGAGATGATGAATTGATTGGATTTTGTTTCCTTCTTTTTGAGCAGAAACTGAGAGGGGAACTTGACAAGCTTTTGAAAAGGAAGATTGAAGAACCTGGGTTGGACATTTCAGTGGAATGTAAGGGAGTTGTGGCTGCAGTGGTTGAGCTAATGCATAGTCATAATAATGTCAGGTATTGAGATTTCGTGTTATTTCTGTGTTGAATAGAAAGTGTGTTCTCTAACCTAATATTGAGTTATTTACATGTACACTAGCTGATAGACCTATCATAGGATATTCACTTATTTTGGATTTTGAGTTTGAATTTAGTATTTCTATAATAAGCTCATTTTTTAAACTGTTTGTGTTTTAAAATTTTAGTTAATTTGTAATTGTTGCCATATTTTTACAAATTTTAGGGGTAGCCCTCTACTAATAAAAATGACAGTTTTAGGGGAATAGATTACTAGAGGGGTAGCTGAAATCAGACCTGCAATTTATCACCAGAAAAATGATTTTATCATAATAATTGTCGATGACATCTAGTTCTCGCACGTCGTAACCCTTCACGACGACAATGGATTCACGCGATTCACTTCATGAAAGATCTCTTATCGGCTTTGCATGTTTCTAAAGATAAAAAAAATACGCATAAATTATAAAAACATTCAAATAATTATATTAATCAAATGCTAAAAAAATAAATAAAATTCAAATAATCATAATCAAAATATCTCTAACCAAATAAACATTTAATAATAATAATAATTAGTAGATTTATCTCACATCTTTCTTTATTTTTTTCTCTCAAATAATACCAAAAAATCAATTTCATCACCTCCTCCCTAAATGGAGAGCTTTCCTGTTCTACCCATATTTTAAATAAGTTTTCTCAAAATTCATTCATTTTTTCATTCTACATTATTAATTAACCCTCTCTCTCCATCTTAATTATTAATTAACATCCTCTCTTTTTAAACAATTAATTAACTTATTAATTAACACATTCTCTCTTAATCGACTAATTAAAATATATTATATAAATATTAAAATAAAATATCACATATATTTTATTTTTACTTAAATTTATAAATATAATATATATAATTAAAATTAAATACACTAAATTAAATAATTTAAATAACTATTATAAATTAAAATAAAATATAATACACTAAAATAAAATATATTAACTCCGTCTTTCTTGTCTGCATCGTTCACAAACTCTCACTTTTTGAGGGTTGTCGATTTCAGTTCGAATAAGCGAACTTTGACCCCTCATACCAGGCTTTTTTTTCTTCTTCATGTCTTTATCAACAATGAGAACACCATACATTTTCTAATTATTTGCGAATGGAAACGTCCAATATGATTTATTAAGAATTTGGTTAAACTCGGATTTCCACATTTTACAAAGTGTTGATAAATCCATTTTCTACTAGAGCAAAAACATAAACATAATGTTGTGTTATGTATTTTATTTTAATGTAATATTTATGTTATGTATTTTATTTGTGATGTAATGTTTATGTAATGTATTTTATTTTAAAGTTTAATATATATTTTTTTAAATTTATAATAGTTATTTAAATTATTTAATTTTAACTATATATTATATTTATAAATTTAAGTAAAAATAAAATATATGTATTATTTTATTTTATTTTAATATTTATATAATATATTTAATTAGTTGATTGGGAGAGTAATGATTAAATAATATTTAAATATTAATCAATAGTTTAAAGAGAGAAGGGATTAATTAATGGGTTAAGAGAAATAGTGGGTTAATTAATGGATTAATTAATTATATAGAGAGGGAGGTGGTAGCTTGGAAAAATGAATGCAAAGATGAAAATTTTGGAAAAATTTGTTTGAAACATGATAGAACAAGATTTGGTTCCCCAAATTGTGTAATATATATATAAAAAAACAAATTAGGGATGATAGCTAGGGGTGGCCTTGAATCCCCCAACAAAAAAAATCCATTTTATCCTGAAACGTCTTCCCAAAGTGTGTAATATATTTATAAAAAAAAAATAGGGACCAGGTTGGTCGGGCTTAAGCCCCACAGCCTAGCCTCCCTCCGTCTCTCTACTCTTAACAACCATGGTGGCGAAAGTGTGAAGTGTTAAACCGGTATTCACAGTCGGTTGTATCTTGAATCTAATGGAATAAATTCTTGATTTGAACAATTTTCGATGTTTTGGAGAACGTCTTTGGTGTTCTTCATTCCTTAGAAATCTTACGTTGACGTTTAGAAATCTTTTTGACGCTCAATTGTAAAAATAAATAATATAATGTGGATGAAAAAACAAAAGTTTATCAATTATTCCATATTTGATAATGATGTAAAAATAATAATTAAAACTACTATATAAAAAATATATGTAATTGTTTGGTTAATTTTTCAATAATAAAATTTCAGTTTCAAGACATGGTATCAGAGCTAAGGTTAAGAATTTTAGAAAGTTTTCGCTGCCTCTACTCTGCTTGTGACCGGTACACCCACTTGTGGAGGGTTTTATTGTATTATTACTATTTAAGAAGAAGTGGAATAAATAAAAGCTGAATTAGTTGAATGCACAAAATTGAGAGATTCTTTCATTGTTGAAGATATGGGTCATGATGCAATCAAGAATACTGACGTGCCGGATGAATTGGGTGCTGTTGATATTGATAATAGAGATGATACAATCAAGAGGTGACGAAAAGATAGAGAAGAAAGAAGTTAACAAACGAAGACTGAACTATCTATATAGGGTAGTTCGAAAAAAAAATAGAGCTTACTGAATTGGGCTTACTCGGCTGTCTATGATGGTAGTTGAAAAAAAATGGAGTTTGCTGAATTGAGTTTGCTCGGCTATCTAAATTGGATAGCTAAAAAAAATGAAGCTTATTGAATTGAGTTTGTTGAAGACGATGGCTGCATGATCGTAGTTTGATGTTTCATCGACTTGTTTTGTCAAGGTAAAACATTGTTTCTACTACGTTTCTCCTTGAGGGGAGGATGTAAAAATAATAATTATCGATTTATTAAACCGTTAATTAGTTAGTTTGGTTAATTAGTTAATATTAAAACTCCTATATATAAAAAATATGTAATCATTTGGTTAACTTTTCAATAATACAATTTCAATTTACACTTTTCTTCTTCAACATTTTAACCAACGATAACTCTAATGAATGGACTCATCTAGAAGATATTTGGTAGAGTTGGATGGAAAATGCTATTAAAGATTTTTTTGAAAAGTTTTTTTTTGTTGGAGGTTAAGATTAGATAATACTTCAAAATATAAATTAATTAGATATATATTTATAAATTTATTAACTTGTTTTTCAAATTCATAGACAAATAAACAAATATAACTTCTCCTAATAAATTATTTTAAAATGTTTCAATATTAAATAAGAGAGAACTTAAGACAATATATATATGTTGAGATACTTTGTATTAGTTACAAAAATACGACTATAAATAAAAGGCTATGTTTTGATGTTTGCTGATCACAAAGCCCAAATGAACAGGTAACTAACTTTAATTTTTATTTCACAACAATTTTTTCTTTTCATTTCTTTGCAGTTCTAATAATTTTAATTTTTCTTTTTCTTTTCCTATTTTTTAAGATTTTTAATTGCTATGAAATTTTGATTTTGACTTTATGTTGAAGTAATTCGGGCTAAGGTGCAACATATTTTTATTGTTTTTCCACAATTTTAAATTTGGACATAACTTTTATATTCAATAAAGAACTATATATTCGGATTGATTTGATGAATTGAATGTTATTAGTAGGTTTAACAATTTGTTTGGATATAAAACTTTATAGTCAAAGAATTTACATTCCATTTATTTATATAATTAATTAAACCAATTTAAATATAAAGACATCAGTAAAATATTCTTTTTAAAATAAATATTTCAAAATAGATTTCCTGATTAAATAAATACTAGAGACAAATAAAGTTAATAAATATTAAAAGTTTGATTCTCACATCAAACTTTTTAAGTTTCACCTTTGACCATGATAACTTGGTCATTGACTATGAATCTCAACTTTTGATAAAGTGTTGAGGTCAAAGTCTTAGCTTGATGCAGCCATGGTCTTTCTAAAATAAGATTGTAGGAGGGTTGCATGTTATAATACAAAAGTCAACTTGGAAGGGTATGCCGACCACTTGGATAGTGAATTTTAGGCAGCCCATTATTTCGTGTTGTGAGCGGTTAAAACCTATGACACACAAGTCAAATGGTAGGATTTGTCTATAGAGATGCCTATTTTTTCGAGAGTCCTCTAAGGACATATGTTGAGAACTGAACCATTGTCTATAAGGGCCAATATAATGGTTTTTCCTTTCATTTGGACAAAAATATAAAGGGCTTTGACATGATTTGTCTCGGCTGTTGGAAGATCCTTGTCTTTGAACCTGATCATGTTTGTTGTGAACTGACAAAAATTATTCCTATTAGTTACTCTAAGGTGGTGTTGGCAGAGACATTAGCCTTTCTTAACTCGTTTAGGATAACTTTCATGTGTACTCAATAGAGTACATAAGGATTTACCATATGGAAATGTTAGTGTTTGTCTTTCTAATTGACTTAAGAGACTGTCTCTTGAATTTAGAGCTCTGGGCTCATTATGTGATCGATTTTTTACGTCGAATCGTCATCTTGAATTTTTTTTTTGGGATATCTCTAGTTGAAAAAAATGCATTGCTTTGAAAAAATCAAATGTAATGGGAATTAATTTTAAGATTTGAAAATTTTAAAGTTTTAAAACTGAAGCTTTATAGACGACTCCATAACTTACCTTTCCGTAGAATCTAGGAGAGATTGAGAGTTTTTTTAATGGAAAGTCGTCATAGGTCTACTTTTAATTTTTTCAATTTTATTATCCTCACTACTAGATAGTCACCGCCTAATTTATAAAAGTTAAGAAATTAAAAGAAATGAGTTCGACGTTTGGTTACTTGTAGGAAAGTGTTTTTTAGACGCCATGTCCCACAATGCCCCTAAGGTTTCTAATAATTAATTTTGGCTATTTTTAAAATATCTTACGCTTTACAATGTTATAATTTTATATACTACCCTAGGATCACATAAGTCACAAACTTACATAAAATAAAGGCTACAAAAACTCAAATGAAATTCCTAGCCTAAACAAGACAAAAATATATGAAAAATAGACCAAAGGACCATGGTTAGCCTCCACGGTCGGAAAAACTTGATATTAGCCGAGGCATGAACCCAGCTCGGTCATAGGTGAAGTGAGTTTACAAAACGAAGTTAAATGAGAAAGGAGAAGTAGACAAACACAAGGATAGACTCGTAGCCAAGGGCTATGCACAACAACAAGGGGTGGATTACAATGAAGTGTTTGCTCCATTAGCACGATGGGACACTATACGCATGATCTTAGCATTGGCGACTCAGAAAAGTTGGTGTATATTATAGTTGGTTGTCAAAAGCGCCTTTCTCCATAATGAGTTATCTGAAGATGTGTATGTTGAGCAACAACAATGGTACATAAAAGGAGGAGAGGAGCACAAAGTATACAAACTCACAAAGGCTTTATACAGTCTAAAGTAGGCTCCCTACGCATGATATAGCCGAATCGAAGCATATTTCACTAAAGAAGGGCTTGAAAGGTGCGAATACGAACATACTCTATTTGTCAAAACTAAAGAAGGTAACAAAATCCTCATTGTCAGTCTATACGTGGATGATTTGATCTTTACGGGGAATGATTTATCTATGCTTGAGAAGTTCAAATCATCTATGAAAGAGGAATTCGACATGACCGATTTAGGAAGAATGAAGTATTTCTTAGTGATTTTTATTCATCAAAGGAAGTATGCTGGAGAAATTCTAAAAAGAATCAATCTACAGTATAGAAACACAGTTAAGAATCTAATTGTGCCGGGTTCAAGACTTAAGAAATTAATAGGGAGCTTAATGTACATCACGTTCACAAGACCAGACTTGATGTACACGGTATGCTTACCTAGTAGATAGATGGCTGCTCCTACAGAACAACACATGCAAGATGCAAAAAGAGTGCTCTATTATCTAAAAGGTACGTTGTCATTCGGTTTGTTCTACAAGAAGGGAGTTGTTAAAGAATTAACAGTCTATACGGATAGTGATTATGCTGGAGACATAGACGATAAAAGGAGTACAAGCGGATATGCATTTCTTTTGAGTGGAGGAGCTTTAGCTTGGGCATCTAAGAAACGACATGTTGTAACGTTATCCACGACAAAAACCGAATTCGTTGCATTCGCTTATTGTGCTTGTCAATGCATTTGGATGAGAAGAATTCTAGAGGAGTTTGGGTTGACATTGTCAGGAAGCACTACAATAATGTGTGATAACAGTTCAACTATCAAATTGTCAAAGAATCATGTTCTTCATGGTTGAAGCAAACATATTGAAGTCATGTTTCATTTCTTGAGGGATCTTACTAAAAATAGAATTGTCAAGTTAGTGCACTGCAAAACTAATGATCAAACTGCAGATATATTAACCAAGCCATTACGGTTAGAAGTCTTTGTCAGATTGAGAGAAAAGCTTAGAGTTTGCGAAAGGTTAAACTGAATGCTACTGCTTTCAGTTTAGGAGAGGCATTATTAGGTTTGAATTAGTCATTAATTTGTTTATGAGTTTGAAATAATCTCCTACTAATCAGGAGCCAAGTAATTGTCCTATTATTTTGTTATGTTTTCATAAGTTTCTATTACGTTGATTGTAGAAGACTGAGTCTTCATTTATTGGCTATTTATAAAGCCTAGCAAGTTATGCTTAAAAAGTATCGAAGTATTTTCACTTCTGTTTGAGTGTTAAGTAAATCGTCTGAGAACAACAATAACATAGGGGGACATACACAAAGATTTCAGATATAGAATTGTAAGTATATTACCTTTGTTCATAATGATTGTTTATAGGTTTGAAGATGCATTTATTAAGTTGTGTTATTGTGTATTAACAGAAATATGACAAAAAATTCTTTACTAAGAAATTTAAATATATATAAGAATATAAAATGTCTGAAAATGGGGTCATTGAATATAATTAGCTTTATTTATGAATTTTAGTTTGATATACCTCTCAAGCTATCATGTTGGTATAAAACTTTCAAACTATCATGAGGTGGTTGCCCGTTGGTATAAACCTATCATGCTATCATAATGTGGTTGCCCGTTGATATAAATTTGAAATAACCGATGAATGTTATAGGGCTAAATTCATTTCCTCAGTTTTCTCCATGGTTTTTTATTCAAAGATTTGTTTTGGATTTGTAATAAAATTTTAAGTCAAGATAAATGAATGGAACAGTAAAATCTCTTGAAGACAAAAATGAGATTTTAAAATTTGCACCATCTCATCAGCGTGTTAGTATGAATTCTCTCTTCCAATTCCAATGACATTGAAACTGAATTGGATTAATTGAAAATTATGTGTACGGTAACTTTAAATTGTGAATTTTGAAAATTGTTGCTAATGGATAATTTTTCATTTTAATATTTTACAGGCCCTGGAGAATGAAAAGAAGTTTAAAATCTTTGGAATTTGATAATTATTATTGATATACTACTGTTTATTTTGTATGACTTTGATTACTACATAATTATATTTTGATGTAATCATATAAAAATTGAATGTGAATTATATAATATTATTTTGAATGATTTTTATTGTTTTTCTTAAGAATACTACCATGAATCATGGGTATTTGTACGGATAAGAATATATACAAAGTATTATTTATCTATAAATGTTTTAGATAAAATTAATATTATTCAAATTTAATTAATTTAAAATTGGTTTTAGTTTGTAAAAATTAAGTTTAATCTTAAACTTAATGTTAACATATATTTTATCCTTTAGTACTCCCACTTAACTTCTCAAATGACCATCATCGTGTGATTCACAATTTTTCATATGTCTTTTTTATCCTCTCGACAAATCACTCACCAATCTTAGTCGACCTCTCTTTTACTCTCATTTCAACAAATCAAAAATCAATCCCAATTGATCACAGACCTCTTATCCAACGTTAAACCAATCACTAACCACCACATGACCTTCATCTCGTGACCTCACACTTAATCCCTCAATTGATCATCATCTTGTGACTCACACTTTTTCATATGTCCTTTTATCCCCTCAACAAACCACTCACAAATTTTAGTCGACCTCTCTTTTTTACTTTCATTTCAATAAATCAACAACCAATCCGAATTGATCACATACCTCTTATCCAACGTCAAACCAACCACTAACCACCACCCAACCTTCATCTCATGACCTAACACTTAACCCCTCAATTGACCATCATCTTGTGACTCACACTTTTTCATATGTTTTTTTTATCCCCTCGATAAACCACTCACCAATCTTAGTCAACCTCTCTTTTACTATAATTTCAACAAATCAACAACCAATCCCAATTAATCATAAACCTCTTATCCAACCACTAACCACCACCTGACCATAATCTCATGATATCACACTTTCAAATGTTTTTCAAACTGACCACTAATTCTGACCTCACACTTGACAAACCACCCACCACCCGGCCTCCATCTTGTGACCTCACACTTTCAAATGCTTGCCAAACTAATCACTAATTCCGACCTCACACTCGACAAATTACTAACCACCCGACATTCATCTCGTGACCTCATAGTTTGAAATGCTAGCAAAACCAACAACTAATTCTGACCTCACATTCGACAAATCACCCATAACCCGACCTCCATCTTGTGACCTCACACTTTCAAATGCTCGCCAAACCAACCAATAATTTCAACCTCATACTTGACAAACCACCCACCACTCGACCTCCATCTTGTGACCTACACTTTTTAAATGCTCGTCAAACCAACAACTAATTCAGACATCACATTTTCAAATGCTCGATGTACCAACCACTAATTCCGATCGATCTCAGACTCGACAAACCACCCACCACCCGACCTCCATCTCGCGACCTCACACTTTTAAATGCTCTCCAAACTAACCACTAATTCCGACCTGACACTCGATAAACCACCCACCACCCAACCTCCATCTCGTGACTTTACACTTTTAAATGCTCGAGAAACCAATCACTAATTCCGATCTCACACTTTCAAATGCCTCATATCCTTTGTTTAAAAGTTGCGCGCCACCATATATTATAGTCAAGAATGCAATCTTGAAAATCTAAATTTGCATGTTTTGAGATTCAAACCCTAGTCAAAATATGAACACTTTAACCGCTAAAACACTTGAGATTGTTGAAATAATTTTATTATTTTGTGTATGTATATATATTTATTTTATATTTAATATTTATTACCAATTAGTTAATTTTTATATTAATCAAAAAATTATTTATACTAATAAAGAAAATATTATATATATATATATGATGAGAGAGAAAATGTATAATAAAAGATAAAATAAATTTAAATAAAATTAATAATGAAAAATTATATATATATATATATATATATATATATAAAAGGTAAATATATATATAAAAGGTAAACTACATTTAATATATATATATATATATATATATATATATATATATATATATATAAATTATTGATAAAAAAATGTATAATAAAAGATAAAATGTATTTATATAAAATTAATGATGAAAAATAATTATTATATATATATATATAATGTAACATTTAATATATATATATATATATAAATTATTGATAAAAAATAATTTTTTTATATATATAATTAATTAATGAAAGAGAATAAAATTAGGAAAGAAAAAAATATAAGATAAAATATATTTATAGTCAAGAATGTATTCTAAAAAATATAAATTTGTTTGTTTTTGGATTCGAACATTGGTATTAAGCATTAAATATTAATACTTTAACTACTAGACCACTTCAAGTTATAGACTATTTGAAATTATTGAAATAATTTTATTATTTTATGTGTATACATATGTGTATATATATATATATATTAAGAGAGAGAAAATAATTATTAGAAAAGAGAATTGATGACGTTGGTGGTTTGTTAACTTTAAGCATCATTATATATATATATATATATATATATATATATATATATATATATATATATATATATATATATATATATATATATATATATTAATTAGGTAGTTAAAATGTTGAATTTATATTTTTAAAATGTCTTGTTCATCAAATTTAGTGTTGAAGTTAAAATATAAATTTTTATTAACCTAGTTGGTTAAAGGTAGTACTTGTTTTGTTAAATTGCAAGTTCGAAACATACATATATCATTATTAATTTTATTTTTAACCGTTATAAGTTGGGCGGGTCAACCCACAATCCGACCTAAGTATCCATTTACTCTCACATATATATCCAAATTAACCACAGCTCTCGACCCGACAATCCAGACACTTTTAAAATTAAGCATCATTATATATATATATATATATATATATATATATATATATATATATATATATATATTTAGATTAGTAAGTTAAAAAGTTGAACTTATATTTTTAAAATGTCTTGTTCATCAAATTTGGTGTTGAATTTAAAATATAAAGTCTTATTAGCCTAGTTGGTTAAAGGGTTGTACATATTTTGTTATGTTGCAAGTTTGAAACATACATATAACATTTTTAATTTTATTTTTAACCGTTTTAATTTATGGATATGTCAACCCACAATCCGACTCAAGTATCTATTTATTCTCACATATATATCAAAATTAACCACAACTCTCGATTCGGCAATCCGAACATTTTTGAAATTAAGCATCATATTATATATATATATATATATATGTTAGTTAAAAAGTTAAACTTATATTGTTAAAATGTCATGCGTTCATCAAATTTTGTGTTGAATTGAAAATATAAAGTTTTATTAGCCTAATTGGTTAAAGGGTTGTACCTGTTTTGTTAGGTTGCAAATTCAAAACATACATATAAAATTTTTAATTTTATTTTTAACTGTTTTAAGTTTATGGGAGGGTCAATCCACAATCCGACCCAAGTATCCATTTACTCTCACATATATATCCTAATTAATCACAACTCTCGACCCGACAATCTTAACACTTTTGAAATTAAGCATCATTATATATATATATATATATATATATAAATTAGTTAGTTAAAAAATTGAATTGATAATATTAAAATGTCCCGCATTTTTCAAATTTTGGTGTTGAATTTAAAATATAAAGTCTAATTATCCTAGTTGGTTAAAGGGATGTACTTGATTTATTTGTTTGCAAGTTTGTAACATGCATATATAATTTTTAATTTTATTTTTAACCATTTTAAGTTTATGGGCGGGTCAGCCCACAATCCGACCCAAATATCCGTTATTCTCACATATATATCCAAATTAACCACAGCTCGCGACCCGACAATCTGAACACTTTTGAAATTAAGCATCATTATATATATATATATTAGTTAGTTAAAAAGTTGAACTTATATTGTTTAAGTGTCCCGCGTTCTTTAAATTTGGTGTTAAATTGAAAATATAAAGTCTTATATGCCTAATTGTTAAGGGTTGTAACTGTTTTGTTAAGTTGCAAATTCAAAACATACATATAACATTTTTAGTTTTATTTTTAACCGTTTTAAGTTTATGGGCGGGTCAACCCACAATCCGACCTAAATATCCATTTACTCTCACATAAATATCAAAATTAATACAAACTCTCGACCCGGCAATTCGAGTACTTTTGAAATTAAGCATCATTATATATATATATAGATATATATATATAGATTAGTTAGTTTAAAAGTTAAATTTATATTATTAAAATATCCCGCATTTATCAAATTTGGTGTTGAATTTAAAATATAAAGTCTTATTAGTCTAGTTGGTTAAAGGGCTTACTTGATTTGTTAAGTTGTAAGTTTGTAGCATACATATATCATTTTTAATTTTATTTTTAACCGTTTTAAGTTTATGGGCGGGTCAACCCACAATCTGACCCAAGTATCCATTTACTCTCACATATATATCCAAATTAACCACAACTCTCGACTTCACAATCTGAACACTTTTGAAATTAAGCATCATTATATATATATATTATTTAGTTAAAAATTTGAACTTATATTGTTAAAATGTCCCATGTTCATCAAATTTGGTGTTGAATTTAAAATATAAATTCTTATTAGCCTAGTTGGTTAGGGTTATTTTGTTTGGTTGCAAATCGAAACATACATATATTATTATTAATTTTATTTTTAATCATTTTAAGTTGTGCGAGTCAACCACAATCCGACTCAATTATCCATTTACTCTCACATATATATATCCAAATTAACCACAACTCTCGACCCTACAATCCAGACACTTTAAAAATTAAGCATCATTATATATATATTTAGATTAGATTAGTTAAAAAGTTGAACTTATATTGTTAAAATGTCATGCGTTCATCAAATTTGGTGTTGAATTGAAAATATAAAGTTTTATTAGCTTAGTAAAGGGTTATACATGTTTTGTTAGGTTCCAAGTTAGAAACATATATGTAGCATTTTTAATTTTATTTTTAAACGTTTTAAGTTTATGGGCGGTTGAACCCACAATTCGATCCAAACATACATTTACTCTCACATATATATTCAAATTAACCATAGCTCTCGACCCAGCAATTCAGACACTTTTGAAATTAAGCATCATTATATGTAAATAAATATTGATTAGTAATAAAATGTCATATTTATAATTATTGATGGAATAAACCAACTAATTATTAACTACACATATAGCTCTATTAACTCCTGTTTTTAAAATATAGTTCAAAACAATTACTTGCGGTAAAAATAATGTCTGTATATATAGTCAAATAACTATTAACTACGATTTTTTGTACCGCTTTTATAGAGGGTTCAAATATGTTGTTTTAGATTTGGTGTTCCAATATGTTCCACTTTCACAAAAATTGGTCATTTCATAGATTGAGTCAAAAAGAATGAAGAGAGAAGTGAAGAGTCAACCTATTTTGTGAAGGTTGATACATTTTGGAAGACCAAATCTGGAACAACATATTTTATCCGCTTTATAGATACTATTAACTGCAATTTTAAAACCGTAGTTAGAGACTAGTATATACCCACTATTAACTACGGTTTTTAAACCGCAGTTAGAAACTATTACTTGCGGTAAAAATATTGCATTTATAAGTAAACAATTTACTTCGGTTTTAGGAATCACAGTTAGAGACTATTAACTGCGATTTTATAAACCGCAATTAGAGATTATTAACTGAGTTTTATAAATCGCAATTAAAGGCTATTATCGGTGGTAAATTTATCGACTTAAATAATAAAATCTCTTTAACGACGAAATTATTAACGACGACTACGATAATTTTATTGCCGCAATTGTCTTTTAACAACGGTAATTTATACAATAATGACGGTAAAAGCCGTCCTTAAATCTTTTTTTTTACTAGTGTATCATCAACATCAAATCTTATTCGGAATCTTTTCATCGAAATTTATAAAATAGTCAAATATAACGTTTTAAGAATATAAATATTTTTTTAATTTTAAAAATATATAAAAAAATTCATATATATATATATTCATACATAACATTTTAAACATAATGGTACCGAATCAGTGTATATATAATCTTTACATATTATACATAGTTAAGTTAATTTGAATCTCAATTTGAGAGAATCAAATGTGAAAGAATAGTAGTTTTTGAATCTTGGTTAATGTCTATGAGAGAATCATATATTAGAAAGAGTCTAAAACCATTGTTTTATTCCCAACTGATTTTATTAGAGATAAACTAAGTAAATTTAAATATCCGTATAAAATTTAATCTACAATTATAATACATAAATATCACATCTATTTTTAAATTATTGTTACTTTATACGTACTGAATGAATATTTTGTTATTGTTACTTTATACCCTATGAATATTTGTTTGTATGTTTTTGTCTATATTAAAACTTTTAAGTTCCAAAATTAGTTTAAATAAAAAAAAATATTTTTTAAAAGATAAAAAATTACTAGTTAAATTTATATTTCAAACCACTTATTTAAAAATGGGAGGACATATTCTAACTTATAACCTTCAAAATAAAATCTGAACATTATAATTATATTTTCATCTAAAGAAAACATAAACATTTTATTAAAATAAATATTGATATAATTTAAAAAATATTAAATCCAATATTTAAAATATATAATTAAGATACTAGATGGTAAATATAAAACTAAGAAGTTGAAACATATGATATTTTTTTATATGGCATTTTTTGTTTACATGCATTAAAAAGAAAGAAACGTGATGATACTTTCAAATTTGAAAAACGTCTTACTAAGAATATCCTAATTAAAAGGTAATTGCGGGACATATAATAGTCACCTCTAAAGAAATTAGGATAAAAAAAAGGGAAAAAATGGAAGATAAAGAGGAAGCCGTGCCAGAAAAACCTTCAAAATAGTTAGAATCAACTGAATCTTCTATTTATCGACAACATTGTCATGAGATACAAATAAGATGAGAGGCAACAATATCTAATTGATATCATCTTAAAGATCCTATTGTCCAAATATATTATAATATGAAGTTAATCACTTTGTGTGAGATCCAAGAAGCACATGATCCAAGAATCCTCCTTCCTTTATTTTCTCTCAATTTTCTAGTGTTTATGAAAGCTATCTATCTCCCCAACATTCCACTCATTAATATCTTACTTTCAAACTTACCATATAATAAAGAGTTTTCATTTCTCAATGCAGATCTTGTATATCATTTAGAGTAACATGTAAAAACATGTCTCCTTCATGAAGCCAAGTTCATTTAGAAAATCAATGCCTTTGCTCCCATCACCACCCTCAATCCCTGCCAAGTGGCACAAACACGGACACCCAGCATCAGCCTGCGGGTCCCTTTTGCTAATCTATGCCAAAACCCTCATCATCTACAAAACCCACCAACTCAAGAATTCTACATTATTCTAAACATTTAGAGGAATGGAAAGGGAAAGGGAAAGGGCTAATACCGGTTGGGACCCGAGCTTGGAACCATCGCCAAACTGCCCACGCTGTGGCTCGTGTAATACTAAGTTTTGTTACTACAACAACTACAGTCTCACTCAGCCAAGATACTTCTGCAAGGGCTGTAGAAGATATTGGACAAGAGGCGGTTCTCTAAGGAACGTGCCCATTGGTGGCACTTGCAGAAGAACCCGTAGGGTGCTTAAGCCAAGGCTTCTAACGACCCTTCATATTAATGAGAACCTTCCCACTACTATGTACCCAAAAAACAACCCTAACAATATTGAACTTTCCCGAATCTATGCTTCTTTCTTGAATCAAAACACTACAACCCATATCTCCAAATTTCCAATCCACAATTCCGTTCATCCACTTCCGACTAGTGGGTTTCCAAGAGTGGATACGGAATCCACATATACATTTCAAGACGGAAACTTCGAATTCATTTCTAAGTTTGGTCAGATTCAAGAAGAAGGGATTCTTCTTCAACCATTCATGGGATGTGATCACTTGATGATGACTACTAGCAACTTTGGCTTCATGCCCCCATTTCCTGGTCTAGAAGGATTGGGTTCACCAAGACTTCATGTTCATGCTCCTACCAATTTAATGGTTCATGAAAACACCGTGAATTCCAAAGATTTGTTTCCTACCCCTCAAGATCGCTACATCGGAAACAAAGAGCTTGTTTGATGTAGGTTTTTTTCCAAATAAATAAATCGATTTTTGGAGAAAACGGCTGAAATATCATTTGTATTTTATATTTTAAATATATAAGAAGCAAGGAAGAGTACTTCTCTATTTTGGTTCGATAATTTGTATAATTAATGAATAGATAAGGGTTCAATCCAAATAACACATCATTAGAGGAGATCTAAATCTCTCCTTTGTTCATGAAGTGAAATAAAAATCTTAAGCTTTTAAGTGTCCAGTCAAGGAAAAACAAGAAAATGAGAATATATATATATATATATATATATATATATATATATATATATATATATATTCAATTACGAGTAGGATTGCGAGTTTGTCGTCAGACATTGCCTTAGTGTACCGGTATGATATTGCATCACGTTGAGTCCCCACGGCAAACGTAAACGTTAGTTCTACGATCAAGAAAACGAGATAAGTTCAAGACCTTTTCAAGAGAAAATGAGCAATGATGCGTTACTCGAATGCATGTATATTCTATAATTTGGATCCGATTTTGCAATTTTTTCTTCTGCAGTACCTCGACGTGACATGAGTGTGAAACTTCGTTTCTCAGGAAATTCGCGCAGCGGCTGCTGGCACAGAGTTAGCCGATGCTTATTCCCCAGATACCGTCATTGCTTCTTCTCCGAGAAAAGAAGTTCACGACCATAGACCACTAGTTACTGGATCTAATCCTCCGCGAAAAGTCAAAAATTCTGCATATTTTGACCGATTTAAGGTGAAAAATGGAGTTACTCCCTCGGCAAAATTGGGATAAAGTTGAGCCAAAAGATCCCGATTCAAAAGATGAGATTATGGAAGTAAATATTCTTGCATTTATTGCTACTGCACTCTTCATTCTAGTTCCTACTGCTTTTTTCCTTATCATTTACATAAAAACAGTAAGTCAAAATAATTAATTTTTTTGAATAAAACTCGACCACCCTTGTGTTTAGTTGTCATCGTTGAGAACAGACTGCCGATGATAAGCCGGAGGAAGGTGAGGATGACGACAAGTCATAACATGTTGGTTAATCGTATTCTGAAACACGGAAAAAAAATCATTGGCTTATCAAATTATCTATCGAGCCATGAAAAAGATTCAACAAAAGACAGAAACAAATCCACTATGAAAACGTATACGTTTATTATCCATTCGTAAAAAAAAAAATGTAGAAGAGATGAGTATATTAGAAAAAGCTATTTTATTTATTTTTCTAGGTGTGTGGATAAAGAACCAAACTTAAAATCACAAATCATACCCCCTCATCCTCACGTTACAATGTCGCTCGGAAATTTAAATGATGTTTACATGGAAACAAAATACAAATAAAAAAGTTTAGTCTAATCTTCATTTTCATAGTCTTCTCGTCTCCACATCTTCACGTCTCATTCCGCACACGCTACACTAGAGGTCCTTCGTTCGATCATCTACTCATCATCTAGGTCTAAAATCGTTATAATAATTTGAGTATTAAAGACACAAAAATAAGAACTAGTTAAGTTATACTTTTTTTCTCTTCTTGAGTGTATGTTTCCTATCTTTTCTCTTTCCTGGACTTTCTTTTCTAGACTGTCTTTTCTTTGTTTTTATCTTTTTTAGATTTTCTTTTTTCTAGACGTAGTCTTTTTTTTTTTTTTTTTTTACTTTTTCTGATCTAGACTTATTTTCCTTGACTTTTCCTAGGCTTTTTTCTTAACAACTATAATAACTATAGTGTTTACCTGTTAATTTAATTGTCTAATATATCATGATATTTATCTTAGTATATTATGTTCTTTTATATTCGAATAGATAGAATGAGTGCCTAGGTATAGCTACATGTATTTACATATAAATAGTAGCCATATAACAAACAAAAGGCTTCGTAAAGTGGCTTTATTGTTCGACATGACGAGACGAGACAACGTCTTAATTGAATTGGCCTTTTGGATTTTTGTTCTAAAACATGAAAGGGCTTAAGAGAGTGATTTCACCGGGAAGGACGAAGACCGTCGATGCAAGATGGACTCTCAATTGTACATACCCATCACCTCTTATATGAAATTCGTCATTTTTAAGAGTATGGGATGTTCGAAAAGGAAGAGAGGGTTAATTCAAATTTTTTCCTAGTGTATCTTATCGAATAAATTCACACAAAGTCTCAAAATGCTGGATTGAGGTTATCATCCATATAGACAAACCCTAGCACAGAATAATATAGATGTAGGCTTCGTCCAACGACGTATACCTTATATTATCTTCACATATGAGCCCCAAACTCATATAATTGGAAACAATTAAAGTGTATTTGGGGAAGACCATTAAAGTGTACATTAGATTTTAAAATTAGCTCAAAATTGATTTTCATGCTAAGCATCGAATATCCCCAGCAGAGTCGCCAAAACATTGTGCGCGATAGAAATCACCAAGTTTGGATGGGAAGCTTTCACCATTTATATCTACTTTACTTTTGAAAATTTGTGAGAAAAGTCAATTTTTACGTGATCGAAAATTTAATGTTTAAAATAAGACTTTATATACCACTCCATAACTTACCATCTCGTCGAATTTGGGAGAGATTGAAATTTTTAATGAGAAGTTGTCATAGGTCTATTTAGAGTTTTTCGATTTTATCAATCTCATGTAGTCGCCACCCAATTTTTATTAAATTAGGAAAATAATTTATATATATGCACGCCACAATTAGAAGTTCTTTCGAGTTCGGTGCCTAGTTACGTCCAGGAAAGGGTCTAAGGTAACTGTGTCCCACAACGCCACTTAGGTCTTTGCTACGTTAGTTTTGGACTTTTAAAACATAATTTACGCCTTACATTTTATCATTTCAATTTTTTTTATTTACCCTAAGACTAATAGTAATTTTGTCCACTTTTGATGTGAATCTTGTGTTTTATGTACAGCAAATTGAAATGAAAGAAATGTACAACAAAATGAAAGATAGTCTAAATCCTATAAAAATAAAATCTCACATAAGTTTCATAAATGTTAATGAGACTAAGAGTTTAAATATCCAAAGATTAAGATTATTCTTAGTTTATTAATTTTTAGGCTTTTAGGTGAGTGTTTACTTAAGTGTTTAAGTCCAAGAAAATTCATATCTTTTTGAACTTTTATGTTATTATAAATATTTTTTTTGGGTTTTTGAAGTTTTATATTTGAGTAATGATAGAGGGAGCGAAAGATTTGAAGCGAATGATATGTTGTGGAAGGGTGACTTGATGACTAAACATAATTTAAAATGTTTATATATTTCTCTTCACTCCATCAATAAATTATCTCACTTCTCTTTATTAATAATTTTTTTTATCTCTTAATAAATAATTTATCTCTTTTTACTTGTTAATTTGTAAATATATGTTTATATATTTTTTTGTTAATTAACTTATTTATTTATATAATTTGTAGAGTAATAATAAGGACAATAATAAATCAAATAAAATTATATATTATAATTGATAAATATATATTTAAAAGAATACAAAATTAAATATAAAATTCTTAATTATTTTTTTAATTAATTATATTTGCAGTTAATAATTTATTTATTTATTTTTAAAATGACTAATAATAGGAAAAATAAATCAAATTAACAAAATATATAAATATATTTACTCAAACACTCTCCAAATTGTTCCTCCCTTTTCTCTCTTTACAAGTTTTTTTTATATTTTATTTTCTTATTAAATGTATTATAAATTATCAATTATCATTAACTAACTCACAAGGTTATATATTCTCTTGTACTATCGTCATATTATATTAGGTTAACTCTTATCTATGTTAAATATTAACAGTTCATAGTGTGAGTAACATTTATCTTGAATATCAATATGATTTGAGTTGATTATCTTGATAAATAAGAATTTGTCTTGGTCCAATATCAAATAAAATGAATAGTAACAAAAATGATTTGATAATATATTTAAAATTATAAATAATTATATATATATATATATTAATAATTTAAAAAGGTTATTTATAATAGTTTAATCATAAAAATTAAAGAGAGATAAATTATTAAATACTTTTTTTTTAAATACTCCCTCCATCCGTCCCATGCTAAGCTTAGTTGACACAATTTATAAGAAATAATATTATTATATGTGTAGTGGGTGGTTGAAAAATGTGAAAACAAAACAAAAGATATATTGGCCACTTAAAATTAAAATTAAACTACACAAATTAAGCTAGACTCTCTCAAATTTTCCCTCTTAAAATACATAAAGATTTCCTCTTAATTTTAAATTTTTTTACCTACTATAAATAATCATTTTACATCAATAAATTCATATTCAACCACTCAAAAAATGTCCAACTCAAAGCCAAACACCAATGATGAAATCAAAATTTCAATTGCATAGTTTTTTTGGAAGGCAATAATGAAGGAAAACCTCGAAAAGGCAAGTTTAAAGAGGCATCTCCAAAATTTGGATACAATCGAGAAACAATCAGTGCTATATGGGCAGTGGCAAGGCAACAACTACAAGCATGTATTCCCATACATGTAATCAATAAGAAAATGAAAAGAGTTATAACAAGCAAATTTGATAGTGCAAAACTACATCAAGAACATGGAAGAAATATTTTGGGTAAATTTTGGTTCTTTTCTTGAATCTTTTCGGTCAAAACATTCTTCTATAGTCTCATACTTAGAATTATTCTAATGTGTATACCTCTCTAGAGCGGTATTCGCCATTTACTTGGGGAAAAGTTGAGTCATTGTATCCTCTCCAAGCTGATAGAGCATTATATTCGTGATGTACTCATTCATGAAGGTCGAAGATCCTTTTTTCTTGTGTACTTAGGAATACTCGGCATTTTCAATACGTGTGGTATAGTAGCCTTCTTATCCACTTACAATCTAAACCTCCACATCTTAGTGGCTCGAGATGTGTCTGAGTCGAGGGTTCATCTAACTACTTGAGGATCTTAGTCTGTATTTCCTTAATTCAACTTGCTTCTTCAAAATAGTCATAAGCTTGTCCTACCATCTTAATAATAACAAGCCCTGAACTAGCTTGTCCATCAATGGATCCAAAGGCTTTGTTATCTAAGTTCTCTCTTCTAGATTGTCGGGCTTCTTCATCAGAATTATCATGCCCCGAACCAAACCATAAGGCATGCAGTCGCCACATGTTATACTCTAACATTCTAGGCTAACAAAATCTTCAAACATGGATATATTAAACTAAGAACTTCATTCATCATCCATAATTTCCAAGCTTACATAATTTTTTTGTCATTTTGACATTAGTTCAAAATAGATGACTACATGTCACTAAAAACATTCATTTCCTACTACATATTCTCTACACTGTTATACAAAATAGAGTTAACTTGTTTTATCAACTAGTCTAGTCTAGTCTAGATATAGTATTTTTTTATTCTGAAATCTTTCTATCTAGTCTCGGTCCTTATCTGAAAAAGAGTGCATATAAATGGATGAGCTAACCATTCTCAATAAGAAACTAAATCATTTTAACATTTTGACCAAGACACAATATATATATATATATATATATATATATATAACAAGCTTTTTTAAACAATTAAGACACAAAATAATATATTCTTAGTAGTTAGTACTAACTTTGGGATCAAGAAAATGACTGAAATATCATAATAACTTAATAATAAGGCATCTATCAAGACACAAAAGTCTTGTATAGATGCATGAGCCATCAACCAAAATATAATGGTCTTGCATTGACGTATTAGCCTCAATGAAGACTAAGGTCTTGCATTGACGCATATGACATCAACCAAGACATAAAGGTCTTGCGTTGACGCATTAATCGTTATAAGCGGCACTCGTGGCACTCGTAGACTAAAAGTTTTCCTATAAGTAGAAAAAGTAGAGAGAGCATTAATATTGTATTTTTTCTTGAAGATCTCACATAAAATTTCTCCAAGTGTTAGTGAGTTTTTTTGTACATGGCCAAAAATTGGTATCAAAGCATCGAGTGAATGCCTAAAAATCATCCGGTGAGATCAAATGTCGATTGGTGCAGAGTCATCAGGGTTGCAATAAAATAATGACATATTCCACTATCTACAGCTAACACACACAAACTACACCAGTTGGGTGATTTGTGTACAAGCAATGATGGAGGACAAATGAGTGTGAGAGGCAGTTGAGCCATCAACAGTCACAAAGATTGATGTCCAAATTGATAAGAAGGCGATGTCGCATCTTCTAAAAGCACTTCCGGAGGATCTTTTCAAATAGGTGATAAATAAGAAGACGGTGAAGGAAGTGTAGGACTGTCTTGATACGAGGTTCATCGGTGTAGATTGAGTGAAGAATGCACGATTGCAGACATTGAAGAGTGAGTTCGATACGATGTACATGAACGATAGTTAGTCACTCAATCGATATGTTGGTCGACTCACATCCATCTCGGGCAGGTATTAAAGCCTTGGAGAAACACTCAATAATATTGAGTTAGTAAAGAAGCTCTTTGACACTATGCCAAAAGGTTTATCAGTGTGGTAGCTATCATCGAGCAATTTTACGATCTTGAGACGTTAACATTTGAGGAAATAGTTGGAAGGTTGAAGCCCTTCGAGGAGCGCACACGCAAGAAAGAACAAGCACTAAAGGAAGCGAAGGACAAGTGCTACTCACTTAGAAGGAGTGGAAGTAACAACTTAAAAAGGATGAGAAAGACTCGTTGAAAGTGTATTCCACATTTGGTGGGACCCGTGATCGAGGAGGTAGAACCTGAGGCAAAGGCCAAGGGAGAGGAGGCCAAGGAGAACATTTTAGAAAGACAAAGAAGGTGGTTCAGGTGGTCGAGAAACTCCTCAAGAAAAAAATCACATTCATTGTTTTATTTGCAAAAAAGATGGGACATTACTCAATACAATGTCGAGCAAAACAGAACAATGTAGCACACCTTACCCATGTAGACATTGTCGAACCAACATTGTTGGTGGCAATCTCAATAGAGAATGCGCCAATTAATATTGTCATGATGAATGAAATGAAGCTGGCTCAAGAACCCAAGGAGCTAAGAACGACGAGACATCAAGAGATGTTTGTTTCTTGGACAATGGTGCCATCAATCACATGACTAGCGATAAAGAGAAGTTTTTTGAACTGTACGAGGCATTCATTGGGAAGGAAGTTCAGAGATGGTTCCACAATAAAAATTTGTGGAAAAAGTTCTATGTTGTTCGAATGCAAAAATGGAAAATAGTGGCTTCTTGAGGGAGTTTTTATATTCCTTCATTACAATGTAATCTGGCAAGTCTCCAACAACTTACCGAAACAGGTCACATGGTGGTGATGGACGAAGAAGAGCTTGAAGTCTTTGCTAAGAACCCTTCATGCCTTATCATGAAAGTGAGACGAATACATAATTGACTATATCAAATTTGTTTGAAGTTTACAAAATCGATTAGCCTTTTGGCTAATCTTGAAGATCTAGCATGGTTATGGCATGCTCGTCTCGGTCATGTTAACTTCCAAGCACTAAAGTCCCTTGTGAATAAGGGAATGAATGCTGGTGTTCCAGAAATTTCTCCTCCAAAATAATTTTGTCGAACATGCCTAGTTGTAAAATAAACGAGACAATCATTCGTGCTAAAAGCCAAGTTTCGAGCGAAAAAGCCACTCGAATTGTTGTACATTGACTTATGTGGGTCAATCACGCCAACAAACCTATAAGGAAGTCGTTATTTTATGTTGATTTTGATGATAATTCTAGGTGGATATGACTCTATATGTTGAAAACAAAGGACGAAGCATGCTCTTCGTTTAAGAGGACGAAACAATTGTTCGCTAATATGACCGAACTTCAAATAAATATCCTTCGTTCGGATCGAGGAGGTAAATTCTTCTCGAGAGAGTTCGTAAAGTTGTGCAAAGAAGTAGGGATATATTGACAATTCCTCGCACCGTATTCTCCTAAACAAAATTGTGTGGTGAAGAGGCAAAATCGAACCATGATGGCATGACTAAGTCGTTACTCAAAAGCATGGTTGTCCTGAGGAAGTATTAGGGGAGTTGGTTCATCATGTAGTATATCTTCTTAACCGACTTCCAATCAAAGTTGTTCGAGACAAAACCCACTTGATATTTGGACTGGAATGAATCCGCACTTAGTGCACCTTCGTGTGTTTGGTTGTACTGCGCCCCATATGAAAACATTAGACGACATAAGCCAATCTTTTGTCTTTTTTGGTGTCGAAGAAGGAAGCAAAGCACACATGTTGCTCGAACCACAAAATTGAAAGATCTATGTGAGTCGGGATGTTGTGTTTGAAGAAAGTGTAGCCTAGGATTGACAAAGTGAGAAGAATGATCAACCCTTCAAAGTTCACAAAGAGGTTAATCATGAGCATGTTAGAATTCGAATGATCCCATTCGAGAGTGGATTGACACAAGGACAATCTACTTCAGAAGTGTTTCAACAAGCTGTCTTGAATCCTCCACATCTCGAGCAAGTGGTTGAATAAACAGACCAAGAAGATAGTCTACCCACTCAATGGTCAGGTGGACATATTAGGAGTGATGAAGGACCTATTCGATACAAGAACATGATCGATATCTTGGAAGAATCACCTCGAGTGACACTTTATTTTGAAGAGTTGATGTTAGAACAGACGGATGAGTTGTCTTACTATTCATAAAGGTTATGAACCAATTTGGAATGCTTAATTGCAATTCAACAAAGGCACCAATGGAGCATAGGATTCAACTCTATAAGGATTCCAAAGGACAACTGGTTGATGCAAATCGAAAATTCATTGGTTTATGTGTTATCTTCTTCATACAAGGCCAGATCTTTCTTATATTGTTGGCGTTGCCAATAGATTCATATAGAGGCCAACTGAGATACATCACAAGGCAGTGAAGCATGTGTTTCGATACCTTCAAGGAACTATACACTTAGGTCTAGTGTTTCAAAAAAAAGATGGTATAAGGAAATAGTGGGTTACTCTAACAATGATCTCACAGGTGACCTAGATGACCGAAAAAGTATGGGAACATGCCATTTTACATTAATGATAGTCTTGTTTCGTGGAACTCCCAGAAATAGAAGACAGTGGCACTGTCCACATGTGAAGAAGAGTTCATGGTTGTAGTAGCGACAACGTGTCAAGCACTTTGATTGAAATTATTGTTGTTCGAACTAAGTGGTTTGAAACCTAAGGCAGTGAAGCTCTACGTCGATAACAAGTCAGCACTTGCACTCATAAAAAATCCAGTTTTTCATAGTCGTAGCAAACACATCGATACGAAGTATCATTTCATTCGATGGTGTGTTTAAGGAATTCAAATCAATGTAGAGTTTTTTCGAACGGATGAATAGAATGGCGACATACTTACGAAGATCTTACCAATATCAAGATTGGTGATGATGCGACACATGTTCGGTGTCTGTGATCTCGAACCACGCCAGGACTAAGGGGGAGAATGTTGCATTACTCATGGCCGCTGTAAAGAAATGAAAAGTATGCAATAATGTAGAAAATGGAATGTCTGTAATAATATGAGAAATGCAAGGTCTGCATTAATGAGGGAATGGAAGGTCTGCAATAAGTTTGATTAAAATTAGTAGATTGAGAGTTTTTCCTTATTCGTATAAATAGAAAAGTATAGAGAGCATTAACATTGTAATTTCTTGAAGATCTCATATAAAATTTCCCCAAGTTCTTGTGAGTTTTTTTTGTACCTAGGCCAACAAGTTACTTTGGGATCAAGATAATAACTGAAATATCATAATAACTTAATAATTAGACATCTACAAGACACAAATGTCTTGTATAGATGCATGAGCCATCAACCAAAATATAATGGTCTTGCGTTGACGCATTAGCCTCAATGAAGACTAAGGTCTTGCATCGACGCATATGACATCAACCAAGACATAAAGGTCTTGCGTTGACGCATTAACCGTTATAAGCAACACTCGAGCACAAATAATCCATTATCTGTTAAACAATCACAAAATCAAGTTCAAAGTAGTAAAATCAATTTAAATATTCAACATCATTTAAATCACATTTTCAAATACAGCATAATCCAATCAAACTATTTCAACTCATATATCACAAAATTACTTTATCAACATGTACAACTATTCTTGATCAATATTAAAAACAGTTTAGTCTCATACTTTATATACAATTTAATAAAGTTTGTTTAGGTTGAAAATAGCATTTAATAAGAAACTAGTATTCTAAAAACTCATTTCTCCAAACTAGTATTCTAAAAACTCATTTCTTCATACTAGTATATATACATATAAAACTGTAAAAATATAAGATTTCATACATTTTATTCCAACTAACACTTAGATCCACCAACTCAACCAAGCCTTAGAATATTTTCTTCTCCAAATTCTTCAACCTGTTGGAACACTTTTCTCCCTATTCTTTCACCCTCTCTATTTCTCTTACTTTCACTCTCTTTGCTAAAACAATTAATATAAAAAAACTTAAGTGGACCTCCTCTAGAGTTGTCACCACTTACATATATATATTATTTATTTACTTATTATTTCGTTTGTTTACAACTATTACAATCTTACCTCCTTAATAGAAGTTTGATCCTTCAAACTTGAATTAATTTCAAATAGTTGAGGATATTTCTCTTTAATATCATCTTCTAGTTCCCGGATGATTACTCCACAGAACATTGACATGCTTAATAATGCGTCGACAAAGAATATGTTCTTTTCTATCCAGAATTCGTATCAGATTCTCCTTATATGCTAAGTTTTTCTCTATTTCCAACATAGTGAGTTCAATCATATAATCACTATTATGGACATATTTTCTTAACATTGACACAAGAAATACATTATGTACTTCCTCCAAAGCTGAAGGTAATGAAATCTCATAAGCAACCTCCCCAATTTTCATTAATACTTCAAATGATCCCACAAATCGAGGACTCAATTTTCTAAGGTTTCCAAAACACATAACACCCTTTATTGGAGATACCTTTAAAAATACATGGTCTCCAATGTTAAATACTAAAATTCTCATGCAATTATCAACATAACTATTCTGTCTAATATGTGAAATGATCAAATTTTCTTTAATTGTATGTATTTTGTCAATTGTCTCTTGTACTATCTCAAGTTCCATTAATCTTCTTTCTCTTCTTTCTCCTACCACATTCTAACACAATAGTGAACGACATTTTTGACCGTATAATGCAGAGCATGTCTTCCATTATTTATTTTATCCTTTTTGCTTGTCCATCTGTTTGGGGATGAAACTTTGTACCGAACTTTAGCTTTCTCCTCAAACATTTATGTAGACCTTTATAAAAGTGAGATATGAAACGACTATCTATCTGAAATAATAGATGATGGTAAGTCATGCAACCGTACAATTTTTTTAATATATATACGTGTTAAATTATTCAACAAAAATCAAGTTTAAATAACTAAGAAGTGAGCTAATTTAGTTAACCTATCAACGATCACCCATACCACAATATTTCCTCTTCTTGTTCTTTGTATCCAATGTACAAAATCCATAGAAACGTCTTCCCAATTACATGTTGGAATAAATTACATGTTGGAATAGGGAAAGCATGCGACAATCCTGTTGGTCTTTGATGTTTTGCCTTTACCTGTTGATATGTTAAGAATTGTGAAACAAATTGGGCGATCTCTCTTGTCATGTTATTCCACTTTTAATGATCTCTTAAATATCGATACATCTTTGTACCACCATGATGTATAATAAATCTAGAGTAATGTTCTTCCTCTAAAATATATTTCTTTTAAACATCATCATTAGGGACACATAATCGATTGTGAATATGTAAAATTCCATATTTATCTAATTGAAATCATCTCACTAATTTTGATTCTAGATCTCTTTTAATATTGATGATGTGAGGATCATTTTGTTGAGAACTCTTGACCTTTTGAATTAATGTAGAACGAATCACAATATTTGAAAATAGACTTGGCTCCTCTCTTGATGGTTTCCCACTCAAAGAATCAACTACGACATTAATTTTTCTATGATGATAGTTTATCGTCAAGTTATAATCTTGAATCAGATATAGCCACCTCCTTTGACGCATGTTCAATTCTCTTTGAGAGTAAATATATTTCATGCTCTTATCATCCATATAAATCTCAACTTTTGGTCCATATAGGAAATATCGCAAAATCTTTAATGCAAATACTACCATTGCCAATTTCGGATCATGTGTAGGATAATTTCGTTCATGTGGTTTCAATTGTCGAGATGCATAATTAATAATATGTTTATTTTGCATTAAAACACAAATCAATCATGTATGTGAAGCATCACAATAAACATAAAATCCTTCATCCTCTAATGGTATAGTGAGAGTATTGGAGTTGTAATCAATCGTCTTTTGAGTTCTTGAAAACTCACTTCACAATTCTCGGACCACTCAAATTTTACGTCTTTTTAGTTAAGCGAGTCAACGGTAATGATAAAGCCAAAAATCCTTCCACAAATCTAGCGAGTCAAATACTTTTATATCAAGCACTGTAAGGTCAACTCGTAACACATTACCTTCTATAGAAATATCACGAAATTTACATACTAAATTCATAATAATTTTTATCACCTAATAAAGTTTCAACTAATATATCATTTCTAGGTTCAAAAATCCAGTCATGCTTTTTCGAAAAATATTCGACGACAAAAGAATTTTTAGCACCAAAATCAAATAATACCCAACCATAAACATATGATATTAGAATAGTACATGAAACTACCATGTTAGAATTATGGGCTTGTTCTTTGTTCGATGAAATACTTGTTCCTCGCTTCTTTGTGGATTCGTCTGACTTCGTTGATTGTTCACGAATTTTTGGTTGTGCGGTCCCTTGAATTCTCGAGAAAAATTCCCTCTTTTTTGTGGGCAATTTTCTTTTTGGTAATCACATTTTATGTAGAGATACATGAACTAGTAAGCAATCAGCAATCCTTTGTCTCGTGATTTTTGTGACAGTAAGAACATTGAGCATTAGAGTGTGAAATATTGCCTACCGATCTTTGAGTCATTATCTGATTGTTTTTATTGGCTTCTCGACGAGAAAGACCCTTGTGAAATGGAAAATTTTGTTTCCTCATTTGTTCTCCTTCAACAAATTGCATAATATTTAGTTCTCTTTCAACCAATAGCGATTTTTCAACCATTGTACTAAAAGTGTTGAACTGAAATGAAACTACTATTTATCGAATGCGAGGTGATTTCAAATTTTCTCGTTTGCCCACTACATCTCCAATCCATATTCTAGAAATTTGGCAAGTTCTAAAAACTTGACTCGATATTCTAACACTGTTATTGATCATGTTCAAGCTTTACAACTCTACATCTTTTTGTTGTTGAGTACTAATGGGGAAATAGTTATCATAAAACAAGTCTTTGAACTTTTTCCAAGATATTGAAGTAGCATCTAGTTCACTTGTCATCTTCTCCGCTTTCCACCAATCAAATTTATATACAACAAAGAATATATTTTCTTTATCATCACATTCCAACACTTCAAATATAATCTATATTTCTTCCAACCATTTCTCATCCTTTAAAGGATCCATTTTCCCCTCGAAAACTAGTGGATATAACTTCTAGAAATCCTTGAAATTTTTATGTAATACACGCCTTTCTAGTTGATATTGCTTATTCGCTCCATGATTCTCTATTTAATTACTTACATTGTGCCTTTCAACATTTGAGTCAGGCCTATTCTTTTTTCTTTGAGAAAAATTTGCAAATAATTCATTATCCTCCAAGCCTATATCATTTAAATCACTCATAAACTTGATATCCCAATTGATTCATATATACTTATGTAGAAAAACTATGTAATTTATATTTGGGGTTAAACCGCTTTGATATTACAAAAGTTGTCACGCCCCGAACCAAACCATGAGAGGGTGTAGTTGTCACATGTCATACCCCTAACATGTTAGGCTAACAAAATCTTTAAACATTGATATAATAAACTAAGACATTCATTCATCATCAATAATTTCCAAGCTTACATAATTTTCTTGTCACTTTAACATTAATTTAAAATAGCTGACTATATATCACCAAAAATATTCATTTCCTACTACATACTCTTTATATTGTTATACAAAAGAGAGTTAACTTATTTTACTAGCTAGTCTAGATATATTCTTTCTTTATTCCGTAGTCTTTCTATCTAGTCTCGGTCTTTATCTAAAAAAGGATCCATATAAAGGGGTGAGCTAATAACGCTCAGTAAGAAAATCAAACCTTTTGCAGCTGAATCAAGAAACAAAAGATATATAACAACAAGTTTTTTTAAACAATTAAGACACAAAATAATATCTTCTTAGTAGTTAGTACTAACTTTGGGATTAAGATAATGACAAAAATATCATAATAACTTAATAATAAGTTATCTACCATGACACAAAGGTCTTATATAGATGCATGAGCCATCAACCAAGACATAATGGTCTTGCGTTGACGCATTATTCATCAATCAAGACTAAGGTCTTGCATTGACGTATAAGTCATCAACCAAGACATAAAGGTCTAGCGTTTAGGCATTAACCGGTATAAGCGACACTCGAGGCACAAATAATCTATTATAGGATGGACAAGCACAAAATAAAGTCAAGAGAAGTCAAAAGGCACAAATAATCTATTATAGGATAGACAAGCACAAAATAAAGTCAAGAGAAGTCAAAACATAATCAGCCTTCACAATCATTTAAATCACATTTTCAAATTTAAAGATACAACATAATCCATTTTAATCCATTGCAACTCATATATAAAAAATTATCTTATCAATATATACAAATGTTCATGATCCATATTTTACAAACAATTTAGTCTCATACTTCATAAACAATTTAATAAACTTGTTTGGGTTAAAAATAACATTTAGTAAGAAAGTAGTATTCTAAAAACTCATTTCTCTAAACTAGTATATATACGTATAAATTGGTTAAATAATTAAGTGTGTTTCGGGCTATGTACTTAACCTTCTCGTGGCTACATTTTTTCATATAAATTGTAAAAAGATAGTATTTCTTAACTTTTATTCCAGCTAACCCTTAGATTCACCGACTCAACCAAGCCCTAAACTCTTTTCTTTCCTAAACTCTCCAACCTGTTAGAACACCTTTCTCCCTTTTCTTTCACCCTTTCTATTTTCTCTAAATTTCACTTTCTCTCTACTAAAACAATTAAAATAAAACATTTACCAATATATATATATATATATATATATTATTTATTTATTTATTTATTTAAATCTATTACAAGAATCATGTCATTCTTCGGCCTTAACTCCTTCATCGTTACCAAGAGTTTTCTTTGGTGGAAACAAAAGATCGAGATAGAACCTACTAGAAGTAGGTGGCTGGAATGAAAAGGTTGGTGCTTGAGTAGATGCAACAGGTAGTGGTTGAGAACCAATAGGAGGAACTATCGATGTGAATCGCTCCATGAAGCTAGTTAGCTTATCTTTAATGGCCTTTAGATCAGTCTTATTAGCCATCGTTTTAGCTTCGATGGTTGTGAATCTGGTTGGCCTTTGACTTGGAGAAGAATTGTATGCTTCATCGTCTGACATTGCATTAGTGTAAAGACTAGATGTTGGATCAAGTAGAGTCTCCGTGGTGAAATTTGGTTATGCACCCAAAGGACGAAGTGAGTCTGAGATCTTGAAAAGAAAAATAATGTGTTATGTATATCCTGAAATAAAAAACATAGGCGCTTATTTTCCATTCATGAAAAGGAATAAATTTATTAAAAAGAGTTACATTTTATTTAGGTGTGAGGACCAAATCAAAATCACAAACACATGCATTGCTCATCCTCACGTTAAAATGAAAAAAGGCGTTTGAAAGAAAAAGAAAAATTTACACGAAAGCAAATTACAAAAAGAGAAATCTAATATAAGTCTTCTTCTTCTTCGTAAATGGGTCGAGCTTCCAAGAGCCTCTTCTACTACTTGCGAACAAAAGAAACATAGAACGTCTTGCAAGGATGGATGAAGCTTAGTTTATCGAGCATGCATATGTATAGTTTGAGTGAAATCTCATCCAAGACATTGTCGGAAGACACCGATTGATCTTGTTAATTCCCATGATAGTCTTATCTAGGATCATAATCGAGAGGCCTAGCCTATCATTCTCCATGGCTATGACTACCTCAATGAGACGAGTTGAAGGTTGCTCGAGCTCTAGTCAGGAAAAGAGGAAGTGATCAATAATGATCACCATGGTCTTACGCTATATTAGTAGTTTATCATCATTTGAAGAAAACTCTCATCGAACTCTCACCACATGCGGATATATTAATACATTTATTTCAGAAAAGATGTCGAGTAGTATTCTCCACATGAAAGTAGTCCATCATGAGATTCCCAAAATGATACAGACTCGTCTTTGAGAGATAGGTAGAGCAGCTCGCGAATGTGCAACATTAGTATCATCATGAACTCCTCTATAGTATGACAAATTTGTTGTCAACCATGATGAATGTGTGACACTCCGGATTCCACAAGTGTTGCATGTACACCATGAAGTCTGTGTGAATCTTTGTGTCGATGAGAAATAAGATGGAATTTAGAGCATAGTGCTCAATATAGAATCTAGGGAGGCAAGGCTAAGGAGATACATGTCCTACATTATAAAATAATAATTTTCATTATATTTAACTATCTTAAGAAAATCATATTTTATACTCATGAGAACCTATTTCTTCTAATAAATGCATGCACGTATACATGATAACACATAGAGTGTCTTAGAACATGTGTTGTTGCAATCAAGAAGGGTAAAATTAGAATCGTGTTGGGTGACATCGCCCTTGTAATCAGATATAACGAGTGAATGTCAGTACATCTTAGACCCATAATCATATAGATGTGTAGGTGATATCACAGAACGCACAGTCTACACTATCCTGGCATGTAGAAGGCAATGTGCCTAATTGAGTTATTCCTGTGCAAGCAAAAAAGCAAATGTGAACCCAGAGTTCACATTGTTGGTTGAGTTATGTAGCCTTTCGCTTAAGATGTGTTTAAGGGAGTGTAAGACCTTCATGTATATTCAGTTTTGGCCAATCGTTAGATTCGTGCTAAAAATTTGAAGTGGTCCCTAACAGAGTCGTCACTCTTCTCTACGCATCAAAATTTGGTCCCCCTTCGTTCGAGATGAAATGTCGTCATTCTTGGAGAGATCCCAAGATCTTCAATGTTTATTTGGGCATAACTGACTATTTTATATTAGAATCGTCTCCTTAATTTACTTCTTATAGAAACTAGGAATGAAAGTCAGAGTATTCTTGTTTAAAGATTCGGTGCTTAGTTACGTGTAGAAAAATATGAGTATTATGATTCACACACCCATCTTAAACACATTGTCTCTACTACAAAATGGATGGCCATTGAAATGTGAAGGATAATTATATTGTATTTGAATTCAGAATTTATGTTGTTCGTCTAAGGTTTTGAACCAATGTCTATCAAGGGACTATGCTTATTTTGATCCTATAAATTATTCTAGAAAGTTAATAGTAATAGAAATGTTGAAAAATGAAAGCGATAGACAAATCTAATGAAATGAGAGTGCACAAAAGATACCTTAAAATTCAAGTTGGCTGAAAGAAGGATTTATTTGCACGGAATCATTTAGGAGAATTTTAAGAACATGTAGGAATTTTTTCTTGTTATTTTTTGAGTTATAGGACTCAAGTTATGGAATCACGAAGTTAGAGAAATTTTCAAACATGTCTTAAATTTTATGGACTTTTTTATTTTGGTCAAGAATAATTTTATAGTGTGTAGAAATATTTCTTATGCTTTTTGAAGATGTAGACTCAAGTTATGGTATCACAAAATTAGAAAATTTTCCAACCACATCCTAAAAATCATGAATATTTTGACCATTTTGTATGATTTTTGGAATTTTATGGAGTGATTTAGACGTTTAAATCAATTATTGACGTTGATTTGGTAAAAAAATATAACCAAACAAACCTTAGAAAAATTAATTTTAAATCGAAATTAGGAGTATATAAACGAGACAGGGCCGGCCCAAAATTTTGGACTGCCTCAAACCCGGTAGAAAAATATGTATATATTTTTTTGTTGCCTTATGATTAGTTTAAAAAGTTGATAACCAAATAAAAAAACTTTAAATTTATGTCTTAAACTACTCAGCCACAATAATTAATATTTAAAAATATAATAAACTTTGAACTTGAACATTGCTTCCATAATTTTCGACAATAAACAGGATCAAACGAAGTGATCCAATTTCCAATCAATGCTACGTGTGAGTTATGTCGAGGATAAGCTCACTACAACAAAACAGACCTACGGCAACGCTTAAAAAGACTTCTGCCAACCCATAAAAGCGTCGCCAAAAATATCACCGACACTTATTCTTGCGTCGCCATAAGCAGGGTGGGCGAATGTTTTAGCGACGCTTATTTTAGCGTCGGTAACATCAATTTAAGCGTCGCCAAAAGTCCATAATTTTTGAAAACAATTTTTATTTTATTTTTGATTTATTTTAACAATTTTATCCGAATTTTTAGGGTTTGAAATTAAATATTCATTGAAAAGGACATTCAAAAATAATTAAATAACATTTTTAATAATAACAAAATTAGTATAAATTCTCACATCAAAATATTTCAAACAAAAAAATAGTTTTATTCAATAGAGAATATGGTATTTATCCACTCAATCTTCTGGACATCAACTTCTTCTTAGACCACATCTGCAAATATATGAAAGAGATTATTTTTAAGATAAGAAAGATGGTATATTGATATGAATTAAATCGACACAAAATTTGAAAAACAAAACCTGATTGCTTCTTCATGCAATTGACAGCTCAAGGATGAAGACGAGCATATAACATCTGAATTATTCATGCTTCACAATTAAACCGCTAAAAGGGAAATGAATTGATCTTCAATTATTGGAATCTAGATATATATCCTCTTGCAGTGCAAATTTGTTTCCTCCATTTCTGTCTGGATATCTTCTTAATGGTCTTTTGAAAATAGCAAAAACAATTATAAAACATTTAAGTAGACGATGATTATTAGTAAAAAAAACTTTCAAATTAATTTACCTGGTGGTGGTACTACATTTGTATTCTTCTTTTTCTTAGAAAATATACTCTTGAATAATCTTGACAAGTGATCACTGAATGGTGTCTCCGGAACTGGGATCATTTTCCAAACTATTGTGTTGCATGCATTGACCCACCACCTACTAACAACAAATTAATTAATTTACTACAACTCACCTCACAAATCCAATTGCAACAGATACAAGCCACAGTTTCCAGCTAAGCCTAACAATTGAGTAGAACTTCCCAAGGAGAATATTATGATCACCTATCATCAACATAAACAACACATTATTATTATTATATCATCATTCATGCATGCAAATTAAAATAAAAAAGACAACATATTGATCAGAGTCAAACCTGAAGCACAATAGTTAGTCCAACTATCAACATGAAGAGACAAACATGAAGAGACAGTTCTTAGTCACTCCCTTAAACACATTCATCTCATCAGGCTTCCTTACATTCACCTCATTGAATATCTGCACAAATTAACCATTTTCTCTTTATTTCCTTTCATTCTACCTAGGGTATATATATATTAATATCATACATACCTGACAAATAACAAAAGCATTGAATATGAGCGTGTTCTTCATTTTTTTGGCATGGCCGGGATTATCATGCCTCAAGTTGAGGATATTTTCCCCTTGGAAGTTCAGAACGAGCAGGACGCTTACTTGATAAGCTGCCTGCAGTTGTATGTGTGTTCCAACAAAATTACCCAACCAAAATATTTTTATTCATTTCTTGTCTTAGCTAGCTAGCTAGAAATTGTAATTTATCAAACAACAACTTACACCTGGGAATTACACCTGCTTCCCTATCAACGGTTCCCTGATCAAGGTACAAAAACAACAACAATACTCATGCAATCAACCATTCAACAATATTATTAATATGAACAAAAATGGTTGAATCAATTATGTTTTCAAACTCACCTCCGACCAACCAGAGGTCGATGCATCAGGTGATCAGTAGGTAGTTTAGTGGCCAATGCAAGTGTATCCATTATGAGATTAACCCAAAGAAGCTGAATTCATTCAATCATAATTTTTTCCCAAACAAAACAAAATAAAAAGAACCCATTAATTACCTACTATTTATTTCTTTCTCTTTTTTCTCATATCAGGTGCGTGCATAGATTATTAATTATATTTACCAGCACTGCATTCAGAGGGACATCACCAGAATAAACTGCTGCAACAACATTAATAATAAGTGCATCAGTATTGACAGTGAGTTGAAACTGGATGAATTTCTGAATGTTTTCATAAACAGAACGCTCCCATCTAACAAACTGTACAGAAAGGAAGGAGATGTCATTCGATGAACAAATTCCAAATTATAATACTTTCCTCACAATTTAAACAAACAGTGCAACAAATTCTCGCTTTTAAAACAAGGCAACAAGAGTGCGCAATAAAATTCAAAAAGCAAAGAACCAATTGAGAGATCAAGCCATATTATTAAGCATAGATCGTCTATGTTTCAACCTAATAATAAACCAGCATGTACTAGTGACTAACCTTCACAACAGAAGTGAAGTTATCATCCAATATTATTATATCTGAACTCTCTTTTGCGACTTGTGTTCCTTGGATGCCCATTGAGAGACCAATATCAGCCTAAAACAAGGATAACATATCACCTTTAAATTCCAAAGGTGAAAAGAAAGGTAGCAAACAATTTCAACTGAATAGAGAAAAATAAAAATCCAACAGCTGTAAAAATGCACAATAACGATAGCAGATTGATTAAAGATTCACAACTAGGTCAATTGAATAGAGGGAAAAAGTCTACTGTGTAAAAGATTCACATTTGAAATGTATTTTGTATAGTGAGCTAGATAGAAAAACATAACTGCATACAAAGAAAATTCATATTTCCATTGGTTTCACAGTAGAAAAAATAAGCAATAGAAGATAAGAATTTAAAGAGCACACTGTCCAAGGAAAACATAATGGTTTGACACAAATACCTCATTCAGTGCGGGGGGCATCATTGGTTCCATCTCCTGTTACACCAACAACATGTCCTCTCTTGCGCAAGTCTCGCACAAGGAGCAACTTATCATTTGGAGACGACCTTCCCATTACCTACACATGGAATTAGAATCATTTCTTTCCTTACTTAAACTAATCAAATAATAAGAGTAACATCAAACTAATTCCAAGTTGAGTTGGTCAGCTCATGACATACTGATATCTTCTTAGCAACTTCTAGCTTCTCATCATCGGATAATGCACGAAAATCTTTCCCTTCAATGACATTTCGTACAGTAGTGTCTGCATCTGATTCTAGTATCCCACATTCTAGGGCTATAGCTCTAGCTGTTTGGATATTATCCCCAATGACCATGCGCACCTGTTTAAACACAAATCTCAACCAATTCAGCCATATATAACAGTGGTGCGCACAAATATGAACTTCACATACAACGACCCTTATCACTATCTTAACCAAAGTAAATACTAGCATACCTTAACTCCAACATTTGTACATAGCCGAACAACTTCTCTGACACCAGGTCGACAAGGATTCTGCAAGATGGGAGTTAAATTTGAAATGTGGAAGGCATCAGTAACATCTTACTTAAGTCCACAAATTTTCATTGTATCAACTTGGAGTTGAGAGGAATAGAATTAAGATCACACAACGACAGAATTAAGTCGACAGTCAATAAAGTGCCTACCTAATTAGTTACAGAAGCAAAAAACAATTATTGAAAATAAAAAATCCAGCAAGGATGGCTAATGGGGATTCTTAGATGCTTCTGTAAGTTTTAAAATACAGAAATGCAAATGAAAGAAAAATAAAATTCTAACATACCTTGTCTTCATCCATCGGTACCAAGAGATCATCTTCATTGATATATCTGGTGCAGGAAGCTAAAACTATTTCAGCAGCACCCTTCCAATGGACATTTGCCAAGTAGTTAAATCGCGATTTAACTCATTGAAATTGATAAACGCGGTAAAATCAGTATAAACGGACGATTTTACCTTAAAAATTTCTTTCCCGATCTTTGGTCCGTAGATCTATAAATGGGAGTAAGGAAGTCTTGTGAAGGTCGTAAGAGATGACAGTGTGAATGGATCGAAGAGAAAGATCTATGAAGAAGGAAACTATTTAGAGTAAGATTTGAGAAAAATGTCTTTGAAGAAGAAAAGATCTATGAAGAAGGAGACTATTTAGGGTAAGATTTGAGAAAAATGTCTTTGAAGAAGAGCTAGAGCCACGGCCGCCATTGATGGAGAGAATAAAGAGAGAGAATGAAATTTAAAAGATCAATTAGGTTTCTTAAATTAAAATATCACGTTTCACATTAAATAAATAATAATATAATATATATTTATTATTCTGAATTTTATTAATATTTATTATTTTAATATATATATATATACGTAAACAATAATATTTTTTTAATTTTATTATCTTTAATTTATATATATAAATAATAATTCATTATAAGACAGATATTATTTTTTAATAATGATATAAAAATTTAAAAGTAATTTTATATAAAAATAATAATTAAATTTTAATGTTAATAAAATTTTAAGTCAAATTTAATTTACAAAATTAAAATAGTGAAATAAAATATTTATAAAGTTTAAAAATAAAATATTAAAAATATTAAAATTTAGAATAGTTAAATTATAATGTTTAAAAAAAATTATATAAAAAAAAAAATTAAAGGTGGTAGTATATATATAAAGGTGGGCAAAAGTATTTTTTCTTTTAACTTTTACCCACGCTTAATATGCGTTGCCATATAAGCGTGGTTGAAAGTATGTTTTGGTGTAGTGGCTTCACAAACATGCGAGAAGTAACGCTGAATTAAACGAACTAGTATGCAAATGCGCTAAATTGTACGTGGAGAGCTTAATTTCCAGCGAACTCTCGAAATAACAGATAGTATGATTGTATGCTTGATTTGATTTCTAGTTAGGCGTACGTTAGTTAAGAATTCAATTAGGTTAGATTCATAACGTCTGTTCTTGAACCAAATCTCAAGAACGATGTTGGATTGATAAAAATCTTCGGCTGAAATTTGAGTATTGTTTTGGCCTAATTTAATCATAGAGTAACTCCAAATTATCAACCATCATAAAACAACGAACAATCAATTAATACAAAAATATCTAGCTAATTCTATAATTCAAGCAAATATGAGCAAAGTTCACCGATGAACTGTTCAAATTGTGAATTAGAACTACAAAATGTTGAGAGACCTTATAAATCCCTTAAGATTACCTTAGAAGTGTAGTAGAGGGATGCTAGAAGTAAGAGAACAAGCTAAAGAAGCTTTAATCGGCCAATCGAGCTCTAACGAGGCCAGGGGAGCCACACATGGGCTAGGGCGGGCTCCAGCCCCACCTAAATTAAAATATTAAACTAAAACATTTTATATATGTGTTTGATATGGTACTCTTAGTCCAGTCCAGTTGGCTAAGTAAGTAAAGGTCAAGTGATCAAACCTTGCCTCACACTTTTAATATTATATTTTGAAACTAATTTAATTTATCTATAAACTATTATTTTATACTAACAATATTTTCTAATATATAAATATTTATAATAATACATAAATTTTAATTAATAAATAAATAAAATTTATTTATATAAATAAAGTATAAAAAATTATATATAAAATAATGTAAATCATAAAATAATATTATTTATTTTAAAATTATATTTATATAATAATTATACATTATTTTTGTATTTATTTCAATATAATTAATAATACAAATTATTTATATGAGTAAAATATAAAAATTAAAATAATAATAGTGTTTTATATTTCTTAATTTTAAACTATTTCAAAATTTTATAAGAAAATATAAATTAATATTAATAAACAAGTTAAAATAGTTACATTGGTTTGGTTCGGTATTTAAATAAAGAATTCGATATTCCTGCTCAAGAACTTAACAAATCTCCTAGAATTGATGTTGATGCAAGTTCTCTTAAACTTAATCCAGTATCACATATTCCGATATGAAAATATCATTTTAATCAAAGGGATGAAATTAGACGAGCTTATATCAAGATGGTGTAATATCAACCTATTAAGGATGAGTACCCGTCGACCAAATTTGGAAATCAAAATCGACGGTTCCAAAGTCATTGGTTTAAGAAATTTACTTGGTTAGAATACTCTACTTTGAAAGATGTTGCTTTTTGTTTCCCATATTTCTTGTTTGTGAACATAAGCAACCCCAAAAACCTACATTTACAATAGATAGATTCAAATATTGAAAGCGAGTTAATGATGGGGATAGATGCTCTTTTGTTATGCATATAGGATGTAATATTTCACCACATAATAGGGCAGTTGAATATCTTGATAATCTAATGAATATCCTTGTCATATTGACAAAGTACTGAATGCACAGTCTTCAGATGAAAAACAAAATAACAAATTACGGCTTACAGCAACTATTGAAAGCACTCGGTGGCTCACTTTACAAGCGTGTACATTGAGAGGGCATGACGAGTCTCCATCTTCTAATAATCGTGGAAATTTTATTGAAAAAAAAACGGAGCATAGAAAGTTAAATCTGAGATGCAAGTTGGAATTAGCCCCATGTAATTTTTCATCCTGGCTCCGCCACTGAACGAGGCGATTGTTGCACTTGAAGATGACCGTTTACTAGGACTGTTTTCTCTCTCTTCTAGCTCTGGATTCCAGGAGGTTATCATTAGTTAGGAGGTTTGGCAAAGAATCCTCTTAAATATTAAGTGGGCGGGGTTAATTTGGTATTTTACTCAAACTTGGGTAATACGGTTTTAGGTTGAATTAATTGGGTCTTGACACTGGACCATTTGGGTTGTTCTTAGACTTTCTAGAAATCCAAATGTTTGCACCATTTGAAAAGACATATTTTCTTGTTTTAGGATCTTTCAATGATCATGCCATTCTTTCATTGTTGTTAGCAAAATTTTCAACATACCATAAAAATATGTGTTGATCGTATTGCAAATTTTGATCCTATCTTAAATTATAAACCCTAAATTTTAAAATTCAAAATATCTATCATATTGATCTAAAATGTTTGTTTGAATGTCTTAAAAAATGATAAATACTTTGTTAAATTTGTTTATGTTATTTGTGATGATAATAAGATACTTAAACTTTCACTAAAGGGACTTGGACAAAGAAAGACTATGAAGATACACTAGTAAAAAAAGGACCTTTACCGATGGTTTTTTCCGAAGGTTTTGTAAACCTCTCCTAAATACTCCCGAGAGGAATAAATCCTTCGGGATTAAAAATAGATTCCGAGAGGGGTGTAAAACCTTCGGGTTTATTAATTATTACCGAAAGTTCTACAAAGAACTTTCGGTTTTGACCCTCCCAAAAAACTCAAAAAAATTCTAAGTGTTGGATGTGGGTTAATTGCGAAGGTTTTTGTAAAAACCTTCGGTTTTGAAATCCCTGGTTTTTTAATTGCGAAGGTTATTCAAAGAACCTTCGGTTTTGCCTTTTTTGAAAATTTCATTTCCGAAAGTATTACAAAGAACTTTCGGTTTTGCTCATTAAAAAAAATTATAAATTTGGTTATGGTTTTTTCCGAAGGGTCTTTAATAAACCCTCGGTTTTGAATAATATAAAAACCGAAAGTTTTATGAAAACCTTCGGCCTAAACCTCTATAAATACAAACCCTAACCCTTCTCTTTTTCATTCCACTCATTTCTCCTTTCTCTCTCTTCCGCCGCCGCCGCCGCCTGCCTCCTCCAAGCCGCGGGTTCTTCTCCTCTCTTCAGGTAATTTGTTTGATTTGTTTTTTTTGTTTTGTTTATTGTAAGATTTAGATTTCTTAAGTTTATATATATATATATTATAGATCTAGATTTATGTTAGTTTACGTTATTTTGTTTGATTAATATATATATACATATATATCTGAAATGCATTTAGGATATGGGTGATTCGACATGGAAGAGACTTCGGCAAACACCGGAGAAACTGCATCCGTGTTACCAGAATCTGATAACACAATCAGAAATTGCGGCACGTGAGGAAGAGGTCAGAAAGATGACGCTGGAAATGAAACAAATCCGATTAAGGGATGCCGAAAGAGGTCGTTTGCTCAGTGAAATCAAAGCGGACCGGGCCGAAATGACTCAGAGATTAGAGAATCTCGAACAGGAACTTGTCTTGTTGAGGAGTCGACTGAATCAACCACCCCCTCCTTCCACCCCATCTAATAATTAATTTGTAGATTTATTATGGATTTATTATGGGTTTATGACAATTAATATTTAATTTTATGCGTTATGTTTTAATATTTATGAATTATTGTTATTATGTTTGTTTGGTTTGGTTTAATATGTTTTAAATAATTATGTTTTGTTGACTTTTCACCTTTTTTTAAAAAAAAAACGCATCGCCAAAACCGAGGGTTTATTTGAAAACCTTCGGTTTTGACCAATTGTTTTTTAAAATATTGAGGTAAAAAGTGAAGGTTTTCAAATAAACCTTCGGTTTTGATCTTACATTAAAAAAATTAGATTTTTTTCTAAGTATGGGGAAGGGTAAAAACCGAAGGTTTTCAAATAAACCTTCGGTTTTGACCTTACATTAAAAAAATCGGAAAATTTTCTAAGTATTGGGAAGGGTAAAAACCGAAGGTTTTCAAATAAACCTTTGGTTTTGACCTTACATTAAAAAAATCAGATTTTTTTCTAAGTATGGGGAAGGGTAAAAACCGAAGGTTTTCAAATAAACCTTCGGTTTTGACCTTACATTAAAAAAATCAGATTTTTTTCTAAGTATGGGGAAGGGTAAAAACCGAAGGTTTTCAAATAAACCTTCGGTTTTGACCATACAGTAAAAAAATCAGATTTTTTTCTAAGTATGGGGAAGGGTAAAAACTGAAGGTTTTCAAATAAACCTTCGGTTTTGACCATACATTAAAAAAATCAGATTTTTTTCTAAGTATGGGGAAGGGTAAAAACCGAAGGTTTTCAAATAAACCTTCGGTTTTGACCATACATTAAAAAAATCAGATTTTTTTCTAAGTATGGGGAAGGGTAAAAACCGAAGGTTTTCAAATAAACCTTCGGTTTTGACCATACATTAAAAAAATCAGTTTTTTTTCTAAGTATGGGGAAGTGTAAAAACCGAAGGTTTTCAAATAAATCTTCGGTTTTGACCATACATTAAAAAAATCAGATTTTTTTCTAAGTATGGGGAAGGGTAAAAACCGAAGGTTTTCAAATAAACCTTCGGTTTTGACCATACATTAAAAAAAATCAGATTTTTTTCTAAGTATGGGGAAGTGTAAAAACCGAAGGTTTTCAAATAAACCTTCGGTTTTGACCATACATTAAAAAAATCAGATTTTTTTCTAAGTATGGGGAAGGGTAAAAACCGAAGGTTTTCAAATAAACCTTCGGTTTTGACCATACATTAAAAAAATCAGATTTTTTTCTAAGTATGGGGAAGGGTAAAAACCGAAGGTTTTCAAATAAACCTTCGGTTTTGACCATACATTAAAAAAATCAGATTTTTTTCTAAGTATGGGGAAGTGTAAAAACCGAAGGTTTTCAAATAAACCTTCGGTTTTGACCATACATTAAAAAAATCAGATTTTTTTCTAAGTATGGGTGGGGAAGGGTAAAAACCGAAGGTTTTCAAATAAACCTTCGGTTTTGACCATACATTAAAAAAATCAGATTTTTTTCTAAGTATGGGGAAGTGTAAAAACCGAAGGTTTTCAAATAAACCTTCGGTTTTGACCATACATTAAAAAAATCAGATTTTTTTCTAAGTATGGGGAAGGGTAAAAACCGAAGGTTTTCAAATAAACCTTCGGTTTTGACCATACATTAAAAAAATCAGATTTTTTTCTAAGTATGGGGAAGGGTAAAAACCGAAGGTTTTCAAATAAACCTTCGGTTTTGACCATACATTAAAAAAATCAGATTTTTTTCTAAGTATGGGGAAGTGTAAAAACCGAAGGTTTTCAAATAAACCTTCGGTTTTGACCATACATTAAAAAAATCAGATTTTTTTCTAAGTATGGGGAAGGGTAAAAACCGAAGGTTTTCAAATAAACCTTCGGTTTTGACCATACATTAAAAAAATCAGATTTTTTTCTAAGTATGGGGAAGGGTAAAAACCGAAGGTTTTCAAATAAACTTTCGGTTTTGACCATACATTAAAAAAATCAGATTTTTTTCTAAGTATGGGGAAGTGTAAAAACCGAAGGTTTTCAAATAAACCTTCGGTTTTGACCATACATTAAAAAAATCAGATTTTTTTCTAAGTATGGGGAAGGGTAAAAACCGAAGGTTTTCAAATAAACCTTCGGTTTTGACCATACATTAAAAAAATCAGATTTTTTTCTAAGTATGGGAAGGGTAAAAACCGAAGGTTTTCAAATAAACCTTCGGTTTTGACCATACATTAAAAAAATCAGATTTTTTTCTAAGTATGGGGAAGGGTAAAAACCGAAGGTTTTCAAATAAACCTTCGGTTTTAACAATTCCCAAAAAACTTCTGATCAAGGTCAAGACCGAGAGATATATTTAAAACTTTCGCAAATACACATCAAAACCGAAAGTTAATTTTATAACTTTCGCTTTTAACACTACCTAGTTTGTTCAATTATTTTGTTTTTAACCCACTAATCTTAACTTCTAACTAATATAATCATTTTCGTGTTCTATTTTAAAAATTAATATTGTGTTTCATGTTCAAATATTTATGATTGTGTTTGATTATTATTGAGAAGTCTATATGAATGTTCATGTTTGATTATCTTATGAATGTAGGTAATGTTTGATCATATGGATTGTGCAATATTTTAAAGACATCAAATGTGGTAAATTAATATTGTTATAGGTCATTAGAAGGTGAAAAACCAAAGAATTTAACAATTTGTCAAGTGCTAATTCCGAAAGTTATATAATTAACTTTCGGAAATAACCATCAAAACCGAAAGTTTTCTATAAACTTTCGAATTTTACATTTCTCAAGAACGAGGGTTTTATATAAACCCTTCGGTTTTGATGGATATTTCCGAAAGTTAATTATATAACTTTCGGAATTAGCACTTGACAAATTGTTAAATTCTTTGGTTTTCTACCTTCCAATCTACACTCCCAAGTAATATAATCAAGTGTGCGTTTTTATTTTAAAAATTTAAATTGTCTTTAATGTTAAAATGTTTATGAATGTGTTTGATTATATATAGAAGTGTATATGAATGTTTATGTTTGATTATCCTATGTATTTGTGTAATGTTTGATCATATGGATTGGGAAATGTTTTAAGGATATCAAATGTGTTAAATTAATGTTGTTCAACGTTATTAGAAAGTGAGAATCCAAATAATTTAACAAGTTCTCATGTTGTAAAACCGAAAGTTAAATATATAACTTTTGGAAATATGCATAAAAAACGAAAGATTTACCAAAGCCTCTCGGTTTTTATAAATTATAAAAATATTAAAACCGAGAGTTTAATATACAACTCTCGGTTTTGGGCAATTAAATTTAATTGTAAAAAATATAAAAAAACCGAGAGTTTAATATACAACTCTCGGTTTTGGGCATTTAAATTTAATTGTAAAAAATATAAAAAATAAAAACCGAGGGTTTTATATGATTAACTCTCGGAAATTAATCAAAAGATCAAAACCGAGAGGTAATAATATATCTCTCGGAAATTAATCAAAAGATCAAAACCGAGAGGTAATCATATAACTCTCGGAAATTAATAGTCAAAAACCGAGAGTTATATGATTAACTCTCGGAAATGACCTTTAAAAAAACATAACCCGCTTTTTTCCTTTCTTTCTTTTCCCGGTTTTTTTTTCTCCCCGATTTCTCTCTCCCGTTCGCTCTTCTTCCGCGCCGCCTCTGCACAGCCGCGTCCTCCATCCTTCAATCGAAGACGAAGCAGCGCTGCCCTCATCCGATTGACGCCGCCCCGCTGCCCTCATCCGATTGACGCCGCCGTAGGTTGAAGAACCCTTTCCGCCGCCAAGTCGCTGCCTCCGCTCGGATCGAAGACGCCGTTCGCTGCCCACGCTTGGATCGACGACGCCGGTGATTGAAGACTGCCCCCGTCGATTGAAGACAGTCGCCGCCTGCTGCCGCCGCCTGCTGCCGCCGCCTGCTGCCGCCGCCTGCTGCCGCCGCCTACAAAAGGTTAGTTTATTTTTTAGGTTTAAGTTATATTTGTTTAATTTTAGGTTCAATTTGTTTCATTTTAGGTTATATTAGGTTGATTTTGGTTAGTTTAGGTTATATTAGTTTGATTTTAGTTAGATTCATGATTTTGTAGTTTGATTTTAGGTTTTTTGTTTGAAATTAGGTTATTTGTTTGATTTTAGGTTAGATGTTTGAATTTAGGTTATATTAGTTTGATTGGGTTGAAAATTTGGTTGATTTTGGTTAGTTTAGGTCATATTAGTTTGATTTTAGTTAGATTCATGATTTTGTAGTTTGATTTTAGTTTGAATTTGGTTGATTTTGTTTGATATTAGGTTATTTGTTTGATATATGTATGATTGGGATTAGTTTAGGTTTTTTAATTTGATATATGTATGATTGGGATTTACTTTTTGGATTGTTGAATTTTGTTTTTGGATTAATTATATTGAATTGGTTGTTGGATTTGGTTTTAGGTTATATTGATTTTGGTTGTATGATTTTGTTAGATAATGTTAGATTAGGTTGAAAGTATGTTTGATTTTGGTTAGTTTAGGTCATATTAGTTTGATTTTAGTTAGATTCATGATTTTGTAGTTTGATTTTAGTTTGAATTTGGTTGATTTTGTTTGATATTAGGTTATTTGTTTGATATATGTATGATTGGGATTAGTTTAGGTTTTTTAATTTGATATATGTATGATTGGGATTTACTTTTTGGATTGTTGAATTTTGTTTTTGGATTAATTATATTGAATTGGTTATTGGATTTGGTTTTAGGTTATATTGATTTTGGTTGTATGATTTTGTTAGATAATGTTAGATTAGGTTGAAAGTATGTTTGATTTTGGTTAGTTTAGGTTTTGGATTGACTATTTTCTTGGATTGATTTGATATATGTTATGTTGAATGTTTGTTGGTTTGATTGTTGTTTAATTGATGTTTGATTTAGGTTAGATATGATTGAAGTTTAGGTTAGAATTTTAGGTTAAAATTTTGGTCAGATTAAAGTTTGATTGGAGTTTGATTTGGTTAGATTTATTGGTTTGAATATTTGGTTATATTAATGTTGGTTATTGTTGAAATTTCAGCCGCACGCTGCCCGCCCGTCGATCTACATCCGCTGCTCTTCTTCGTCGCTCTGTTTGTGCAAGGTTAGTTCTTGTTGGTTTATTATATGGTTAGGTTAGTTTCATGTTAGATTTATGTTAGATTTTCATGTTAGATTTAAGTCGAGATTTATGTTTGATTTGAAGTATGTTAGATTAGGTAATATGTTTGATTTATGTTAGATTAGGTTAGATGAGGTTTGAAATGTGTATGAAATTAACGTGTTGAATTATAATTTATTGTTTTGAAATGTGTATGAATGAAATAATGTTAGAATATATGTATGTTAGATTTCAGTTAGATTTATGTTAGGTTTTATTATTGTTTGTTTATGTGGAATTTTGGTTGGATAATGATAGATTAGTTAGAAATTATGTTAACATTATGTAAGCCTAATTAATTTAGACAAATATAAGTAATTCATAATGCGGGTTGTTTTCCATTTTATTAGAAATATGGAAGTACCCGATAAAAGCTGGATGACCTTACGTCGAGATCATCCAGATTACGAGGAAGGTGTTGACAAATTCCTCGAGTATGCTGTTAGGAATACATCCCGACAAACCGTGAAATGTCCATGCGTGAAATGCTTGAACACGCCGTTTATGGAAATAGACGAAGTGAAGACTCACCTCATCGTTTATGGAATAAATATTCATTATGAGTATTGGTATTTTCATGGAGAAAAGAGACGTACTACTCAAGTGGTTAATGAAGATGTCGATGAAGATGCCGATGACTACGATGATGATGACGACGATGATCAGTCGGAGGATGCCGTGCCGGAATTCAACGATCCGAGACAGGAGATGAATAATACAGTTAATGAACATGTCAACGAAGAACGTTATATGCACGAATTTATAAACGATATGTTCCCCAACGTTAATGACGTCCCGAGCAACGATGAACCAGTCGAAGATGCGCAAAGATTTTATAAATTACTTGATGATTCCAAACGGCCATTGTATGAAGGTGCTCGAATAACGAAATCATCGGCACTACTGAAACTCCTTCACATAAAAAATGTATGTCAATGGACGAATTCTTCGTTCGATATGTTGCTGCGTCTGCTTAAAGACTACATATTACCGATTGACGCTCAATTGCCAAACTCGTACTACGAAAGTAAAAAATTCATTACTGATATCGGGCTTAAATATGACAAGATAGACGCATGTAAGAACAACTGTATTCTATTTTGGAAGGACGACATAAATGAAGATTCGTGCAGAGTTTGCGGTCTTTCAAGATGGAAAGTCGACCAAACAAGTGGGACAGTTCGGGAGAAGCAAAACGGGAAATTCATTCCAAAAAAGGTGTTGAGATATTTCCCTTTAATACCAAGACTGCAAAGACTATACATGTCCTCAAAAACGGCTCCAATGATGAGATGGCACAAAGAAGGAAGAGTTGACAGTGATACGTTGAGACACCCCGCTGATTCCTTAACTTGGAAGACGTTTGATGAAAATTATACAAATTTTGCTTCAGAATCTCGAAACGTAAGACTTGGTTTATCAAGCGATGGGTTTCAACCATTTGCAAATGGGAAAAAATCATACAGTGTTTGGCCGGTAATTCTCGTACCTTATAATGTGTCACCCACGACTTGCATGGATTCTAGCAATTTCATCTTATCTATGTTAATTCCGGGTCCAAAGAGTCCGGGAGATGCAATTGACATATTTCTCCAGCCATTGATCGAAGAGTTGCATGAACTGTGGCAAACAGGAGTGAGAACGTTTGATGCACACACCTCGCAATACTTTAACATGCGAGCTGCGTTGTTGTGGACCATTAACGACTTTCCCGCATACGCGAATTTATCAGGCTGGAGTACGAAAGGTAAATTCGCTTGTCCTTGTTGTAACAACGACACAGTATCTCTTCGATTGGTTCATGGTTCCAAACAATGTTACTTGGGTCATAGACGCTTCCTTCCACCGAAGCACAAATACAGAAGGGATAAAGAGTCGTTTGATGGTCGAACTGATTATAGAGATCCCCCTAGATTGTTAACGGGGCAAGAAAGTTATGAGCAAGCACGAGACCTAGAAGACATCATTCTTAGTGCGGATATGAGCAAGAGAACCAAGATATATCATGAAACGCGAGGAGACAATTGGAACAAACTTAGCATTTTCTTCCGTCTGCCTTATTGGAAATCGTTATTATTGAGACATAATTTGGATGTGATGCATATTGAGAAAAATATATGTGATAGCGTGTTCGGAACAATAATGAATGTGAAAGAGAAGACTAAGGATGGTCCTAAAGCCCGTAAAGACTTAGAACTCTTAGGCATAAAATCATGGTTACATCCTATAAATGATGAAGGAGTTGTTCATTATCCAGAAGCGCCTTTCACTTTGACATCCGAAAATAAAATACGTCTTTGTAACTTCTTGAAAGATCTCAAGTTGCCTGATGGGTTTTGCTCAAATATCGGGGGTTGTGTAAATTTGGAAGAGAAAAAGCTTTCGGGATTAAAGAGTCATGATTGTCACATTTTGTTGGAATATCTAATTCCTTTGGCAACTCGTGGATTGCTTCCAGAGTATGTTTATGATGCGTTAGTAAATTTGTCTCGTTTCTTTCGGTTGTTATGCTTCAAAGAGTTGATTCAAGAGGACCTGGAACAATTGTACAAGGATATTACATTGACACTTTGCAAATTTGAAATGATTTTTCCGCCGTCAATCTTCGACACCATGATGCATCTCCCGGTTCACTTGTCATTTGAGGCTTTGCTTGGAGGACCTGTTCAGTATCGATGGATGTATCCGTTTGAACATTACATGGGTACAATGAAAAGATATTTGCGGAATAATAACCACCCCGAAGCCTCTATAAGCGAGAGCTATCTTGTTAACGAAAGTATTAGCTTATGTGCCAGGTATATGGAGGAACAAGATCAAGAAAATGCACAACCTGAAATCTCGGGCATTTCAATATTTGCATCATTGGAAGACCTATCTAACGGAAAAGTATACAACTTGGATTATATCGATCGAGTGACAGCTCATTCTTACATTTTGAAAAATTGTCCCGAAGCAGAACCTTTTTACATGTAAGATTCAATGTTGATGTTACTAATTAGCATTAAAGAGTGTGCTATTTAATATTCGATCTATTTGCAGAGATTATAACAACGAGTCCAGTGGAGAAACGTTTGCCGCATATTTCAAGCATCGAGTGAGTAAATTACAAACCATATATCCTAACTCTTTTTATTCATATTAACAACTTCATTTCGGATACATATATAGGTCGCCCATTTAGCAGAAATTAACGACATATCAAGAGACCTCAAGATCTTAGGAGAAGGTCCAAGTATGTACTCGTCTATGTATGTTTGGTGTAAAGTAAACGGATTCAAATTCTGTACAGAAAAACACGACGAAGGTTTGACAACTCAAAATAGTGGGGTTGTTGTTGAGGGGTACAACGGATCTGAAACTATGTCATACTACGGAGTTTTGACGGATATAATCGAAGTACAATACTATTCTCACAAACGAGTTGTTTTATTCAAGTGTAAGTGGTTTGATACACACTCGGGGGAACTAGGAGTGAAAGTGGATAAATATGGCTTCGTAAGTGTAAATGTAAACCGAATTTTGAAAACCCAAAGTCAAGACCCGTATATATTAGCGAGTCAAGCAAAACAAGTATTCTACGCCCCTGATATGTCAGCCCGACCCGGTTGGAAGATTGTGACAAAAATAAAACCACGGTTTACAAACATATAGTTCATATTAATTAATTAGGTAGATTTAATTATGTTTTTAACTTTATATTCATTTTTATTACTACTTTATTTCAATTATTCACTCATTTTTATTAATGGTGTGAATTAAGAATGTCTGAAGGTCCTAAAACAACTTGGAAGAGTATGAGGAAGACACCCAAGAAATTGGATAAGAGTTACCAAAACCTACTTGCCCAATCCGAGTCGTTAAAGCGACGAGGATCGTCTTCTAGAGACCAACCACCGATTCCTGTGGTCCCGATAGCTACTGCGCCTCCCCGAACATACGAGACTGAAGACGATGATGACCTCGCAGAGTTTATAGAGAGCACATTCGCTGATAACCTGCCTAGCGATGAGGCTGAAGACGAGGGTCTTGAGGAGCCTATCGAGGAGCAGGATGACGAGGAGGAGCACGGGACCACTCCCGACCCATCATCGACAGGTATTTCGTTTACAAATTAGTTAGTGTTTCAATTGATTGACATATTTAATTAAGATTTTGATAATTTTGAAGAATCTTCTGCCCGCAAGAGACGGGGGAAGAACAAGAATATTGCGCTGTCTAAGAGGCTAGCGGGGACGAGGATCCCTCTAACGTTTAGAGAGAAGGATGGGAGGCCAGGCGGTACAGATGTGGGAAGGACACGGTGGTCTAGACATGTGGGGTCGATTATCCGGGACCCCGCAGCCGTCTCACACCGTCTTCTCAAGTGGAAGGCTTTAAGTGCAGACCAATTGGATTCACTGTGGACTTCTATCAAGGTTAATAATTATTACTTGATTATACATTACGTCATTAAATAATTATTTTTCACATTTGGATGTTATTTTTTTCAGGATCCGTTCGAAGCGACTAATGGTGACATTGAGTATTTTCGAAAGACGGGGTTGGGACACGCCAATCAGATATGGGATAGATGGCGGTCGGATTTGAACAAGAATTATATCCGCGTCCACAAAGGAGACGAGGCGGCGGTACTGGCTAATCCTCCACCGGACTACGATCGAGATGATTAGGAGTTTGTGTGTCGCAACCATTTCTTCACAGAAACGTTTAAGGTACGGTTTCATAATTCAAATAAAAGTTGATATTAATTAATCTAACTTCATTTGTTATTTCAAATACAGAGACACAGTTCTACAAATATGAAGAACCGGAAGAATCTGAAATTCCCGCATCGAACGGGAAGTAGACCGTTTGCACAAATTGAAGACGAGTTGGTAAGTTCATTATTTGTAATAACTTAATATAAAGATTGTTATTAATTATATAAATCATTTATTTCAACAGGCGATTGAAATGGGACGGCCACCGTCTGTAATTGTAGTATTCAAGAGGACCCGTACACCAAAACCGACACAAGAAAACCCAACACCCGTCCCGGACGAACACGTGCAAGAGAAAATTGTAAGTGAATTGAATATGCCTAGTTTTTTATTATAGAAATGATATTTTATTTGAATTGTGCAGGCTGAGATGGAAGAGGTTGTTAGTAACGAACCGGGAATATCGGATTTTGAATTGACGGAGAGGGTGTTCGGACAACAAAAACACGGGGTAGTGTTCGGAATGGGATCAGGAGTCCGGCCCACACACTTTCGTGAGGATCGTCGTAGTGGAAACAGTTCACAGCGAAACAATGAGCGATTGTTAGAAGAGAATCAAATAATGAAGCTCAAGCTGGAGGAACTGGAGAAGAGAGATGAAGAAAGAAGGCGCAAAATGGAAGAATTGCAATCAGAAAAGCAAGAAATTGTGGAAAGAATGGAGAGGGAGAAGTTAGAGATTACCGAAAAAATGGAGAGAGAAGTCAGAGATGAACGCAAGAATGGAGAGAATCGAATTATATATGAGGCAACAACCACCTCCTCCCCCCACAAGCTAAGGTTGTTTCGATTCAAAACATGTTTTCATTATAGGTTGAATTTATAACAGATTGTTCGGAATATTAGTTTGGTTTCGAATTTTGTAATGTTCATGATCAATTAATGTGATCGTTTAATGTATGCTGCATTTCTTTTATCATGAATATATTGGTTTGGCTGAACAGGTTTTCGTTGCGAGCAAAATAATCCGCACATTTTTAAAAATTTAGTGGAAAAAACCGAAAGTAATATTGAAATCTCTCGGTTTTTCTCTTTTTGGAAAAAACGAGAGATATTAGAAAACTCTCGGTTTTTAGCCAAAGAGAAAACCGAGAGTTATATGACAAACCCTCGGTTTTTATCCAAAAGAGGAAAACCGAAAGTTTTGTAAATAACTCTCGGTTTTCCTCTTCGGGTAAAAACCGAGAGTTTTCATATAACTTTCGGTTTTCTTGAAAAGGAGAAAACCGAGAGTTATTAGAAAAATCTCGGTTTTCACCCGAAGAGGAAAACCGAGAGTTATTTACAAAACTTTTGGTTTTTACCCGAAGAGGAAAACCGAAAGTTTTGTAAATAACTCTCGGTTTTCCCACATAGAGAAAAACCGAAAGTTCTTTGCAAAACCGTCGGTTTTTCCACACAGAGAAAAACCGAAAGTTATTTGTAAAAAGAGGAAAACTGAAAGGTCTTTGTAAAACCCTCGGTTTTTCCAGAAAAGAGGAAAACCGAAAGGTCTTTGTAAAACCCTCGGTTTTTCAAAAGAGGAAAACCGAAAGGTCTCTGTAAAACCCTCGGTTTTTCCACAAAGACAAAAACCGAAAGGTCTTGTAAAACCCTCGGTTTTTCCACAAAGAGAAAAACCCGAAAGTTTTCATATAACTCTCGGTTTTTCTCTTTATGGAAGTCCCGAGAGAGTCAATACCGAGGGATGGCGAGGGTAACTAAAACCTTCGGTAAGGTGTCTTCACCGAAAGTTATAGGGTCAAAACCGAGAGTTTTAACTCTCGGTTTTGACCCCTTTTTCACCAGTGATATGGAAGAAGAAACCTAGGCAAAGTTAACTTTATTTCAGAATTAATTGAATTGATGTTCAAGTTACACATAAATAGTTATAAATAGAAATAAGAAATTAGGTGGAAAGTTGAAATTATGAATTCCTTATTATGTTGAATCTAATTTAATCAAATCTTTATTTTTTTTCATTGGATTGATATCTTGAATTTAATCAAATATTGTTTCCTATAGTTGACTTATATAGTTATCCATATTTATTTAGTTGCCACTTTTCCGAGACCTGTCTAAATTTCTTATTTTTGTGTCATCAAGATTGATGAAAAACTAACATTTTATTAAATTGATAAATCAAATTTTAATCCACCGCCAATATCTGGATTAATTTCATCCTTCATAAATTTTTCTTCTAATTCTATCATTCAAAAAAGGTGGAGAACTTTGTTTCAAAAAGATAGAGTTTCCTTAATCAATAATCAACTCTGTTAAAAATTATTTATAAAATAAGTTTACTATAAAGGTGATTGTTTGGGATACCAGGAGATGAAATATCTCTTAATGTAAGAATAACAAAAACACCGAACAATTGTGAAAACGAAAGAAAACAACTATAGAACGCAGATATAAGATTTATAGTGGTTCGGCCAAAACAGGTCTACATCCACTTTCGAAGCACATAAGAGACTCTCAACTTTATGATCAAGATTATTACCATAGTATTACAATGATTCTCTCACAATTAAATCTCACACACAACTCACGGGGAAGTGACGCTCTCTAGACAAATAGTTGACTTTTTAAAGTGTCTGACTGCACCTTTAAATAAACCTCAACTAGGTCAATATCAATATTTTGTCTAGAACTCTCCAAGAGTCTCCAAAATATTCTCACCATATTTTTCTAATTGTGTTTCCATAACAAAAGATCTAATTTATTTTATGTTAATCTTATTTTCTAATATAAGATTATGCACCAAAAGATATAGTTTTCTTTTGTTGAATATATTATTTCCTTGTAACAAGATTGTGTACCATAAATATAACATAATTGTAATATTGTAAATTCATTATCAACACTCCACCTTGATTTACAAACTATCTCCCTCTTATCTTCCATTATTTTCTTTGTCAAAAGGCTCCATATCTACCAAATCTTGTCACATTCTTGATAACAACTTTTTTTCTTCTCGATTATGCTCCTCTTGTTATACAACCCCATATCAAACTTTAGCGTGAAAAACCCCTTCGACAAGAGTAAAAAAACATGGAATACTCAGACTGCTTAAATTATCCCCTATATGACATATAATGGGTTACACAATATTTTTGTAAATTATGATTTATAATCTAATGGATTACATAAACCTTCAAAAACATCATCATTGTCAAATATACATATAAAATGTATCTTCACCAATTGTAGAAATACATAAACCTAGGTATCTATGGAGAGAAAGAGAGTAGTTGAAAAAATATGATTTTTTTTTTCTGAACACCTATCTTCGTCTTGATTTCTCTATCTCTCTTCAAATCCTCAAGAACAACATCATCATGAAAGATGATATATATATATATAATTTATCTTCATCAATTATGGAAATACATAAACCTAGATATCTAAGGAGTGAAGAGAGAGTAGTTGAAGAAAAATATATTTTCTTCCTAACACCTGTCTTCGTCTTGATTCGCCTATTTTTTTTGTCTTATTCCTTTTCAAAATTAGATATCTATCGAAAACTGAGGACACCCAAAACGAACTTTTATCGCATACTTCCTCAAAATAAGATACCAATCGAAATCCAAGAAGATCCAAGACGAACTTCCCTCGTCTACTTTTCAAAATCAGATATCTATTGAAAACCGAGGACACTCAATACAAACATTCATCATCCCCTTCCTCAAAATAAGATATTGATCGATAACCGAAAAGACCCAAGATGAACTTTCATCGTCTAATTTTTCAAAATCAAATATTTGTATAAAATCGAGAACACCCAAGACGAACATCTATCATATACTTTCTCAAAATAATATATTCATTGAAAGCCGAGAAGACCCAAGACAAACTTTCATTGTCTACTTTTTCAAAATTAAATATTTGTCAAAAACCGAGGACACCCAAACGAACATCCATTGTCTACTTTCTCAAAATAAGATATTGATCGAAATCCGAGATGACCCAATGCGAAATTTTATTGTCTACTTCATAACAAATAATTAGGTATTTATCGACATCTCGTTACTTAAGCTCAAGATCTAGCAAAACAATTGACACCCATCTTTCCTGAACTTTGCACACTTAACCAACTTGACCCCATACTTTTCCTTGAACAAATTAACTTGCAAACTAATATTTTTTTGAATAATATCAAAACTACTAGTAATTCAATAATATCTTTTCAATATTTTCTAACTATCTTCAATTCTTTTCACCATGCATCATAGTATCTTCGAAAGAAATTACGAATTTCTTCCATTTGAATTGATCGAGCCTCTCAACTAGCCCATTTTTCATGACTAGGAATCACATACAAGGTGTCATTCACCTTTTCGCATTATATGACAATTCAATTATCTCATTCGCATTCGAATTGACCGAGACTCTCATCTAGCCCTTTTTCATGACTAAGAATCTCATTCAAGGTCTCAATCCTCTACTCAATAAGATGACAAATCAATCATTTCATTCATCTTAACTATGATCCATAATGCATGGACAATAAAGATAGAATAAAATAAATATCCAAATCACCACTTTTTGAATTGACCGAGCCTCCCATCTAACAATTTTTTCATGATTGAGAATCTCTTTCAAGGTCTTATTCATCTTCTCACATTAGAAGATAATGTAATGATTTCTTCTTGATTCGTTTGAGAGTTGATTTCAAGATGTCTCTACCTAAGTTTATAGGTGTCTTTCATGAGTCTTTCTCTTCTTGATATTTCATTCATATTGTGTGTTAACTAGGAATATATCAATCCTTAATCATCCACCAACATTAAAAGAAATTTCAATGGTTCTATGACAACTCTCCCTTGGCATTGTGATTTTTTGATGACATATCACCACCTCAGGTTGTGATTCCTTTTTAATCACTACTTATATCTCCATTGTTTGTGTTATAGATTTTGTCAAATTTCACATCTTGACTTAGCATAACATTATCTTCACCTTCTTTCAGCCCAAATCTATACACTTTCGTATCATCTGGAAATCCAATAAAGAAATATTGTTTTACCCTTGGTTCCATCTTGCGTTCATTCACATGCACAAATGCAACACAACTAAAGATCTTTGGATGAGCATATGAATTAGATGAATCAATCCATACCTCAATTGGTATTTTCAAACTAAGAGCAAATGGTGAACTTCTATTGATCAAGTAGTTAACTTTTAAAATTTCTTTCACATCATTTTGTAGAGGCGTTTCTTTAACCAAGAAGTGTCTTGCAATTTTGGAAGCCTTGCCAAATTCTTTGAACTCCAAGTTCACGTACTCATAATCATTGTAAGTTTTCATCTTCTTATTTCTCTTACCTACTTGATTCTCTACCAATGTCTTCCAATCTTTGAACTTTTGAATTGCTCCACTCTTATGCTTCATTGCCCATGGCCTTCTCAAAAGGTCATTAATGAATAAAACGAAATACCTTACACTACCACGAGTTAAAGTTCTAGCACCAAAAACTCCTTTCTAACTCAATTCTTACTAGCCTTTAAGGCCAAACCTCAGATGTCATAACCTTGATGTATACTAAGTAACCTTGGTCCTCGTAGATACTAACTAAACATACTTATGAGTTACCTTGTAGAGAATAAACATTGTTTTTATTTACTCCTTCCATAACAACTAAAGTACATTGCTCACCAGTAATGATCCATCTCTTACCTTCCAAACATAAGTTTTTCTAGTATGCTTCTTTATTTTTAGGCAGTTTTTTTATGAATTGTCCTTCCTCTTAACACCGAAAGAACCTCACATTTTCTTTAGTCTTCAACGTAGATTTAAAACTCTTACCACTTTGCCTTCTTTCTCATAATGTTGTTTTCCTCTAGCAAATATGCATTCTTCATTGTCTTCTTTATTCTTTGGACATCAAGTACCTCGTACTTTTTCCATCTCAAACTTAGAAGTTATTCATATCAACAAGAACTATAACTTGGACATCTTTTGGAAATCGCTCTAGAACTTGTCAAGAACCCTCCAAGGATCATTCAAACTCTTCAGCTTCCTCTCTTCTTGAATAACATCGCTTTGATATCGCTTGTTGGGATACTAAGAGATGAAGTATCCCTTAATGTAAGAACAACAACAACATCGAACAATTACGGAAATGAACGAAAGCAACTAAAGAACGCAAACACAAGATTTATAGTGTTCGACCAAAATAGACCTACATCTACTTTTGAAGCACATGAGACTCTCAACTTTATTATCAAGAATATTACCGGAGTATTATAATGATTCTCTCACAATAAAATCTCACACAAAATTCATAAGGAGCGACGCTCTCAACACAATGACTTAACTTTTTTATAGTGTTCATCGGCACTTTTAAATAAACCTCAACTAGGTCAATATCAATATCTTTTCAGATTTTTCAAGAGTCTTCAACATATCCTCATCATATTTTTTTTAATTGTATTTTCATAACAAAATATTTAATTTCTTTTTGTATTAATCTTATTTTCTAATATTAAGATTATATACTAAAATATATAAAAAAAAAAATTTATTATAATTGTGTACCATAAACCTAACATAATTTTAATATTATAAATCCATTCTAAAAAAATGATTGTAATATATATTCATAGAAATTGATAGTATATGTAACTTTAATGTTTAAAAACAAATTAAATACTTAGCACTGTATATTTACGTGACAAAATAATTAAAATTAAAATATTTATCACATGATGATGATGTCATATTTAATTTAAGGTGAGTCGTTATCACATGATGATGATGTCATATTTAATTTAAGGTGAGTCGTAATAGATTTTTATAATAATATATTTGGATCACGTTGAAAGTGGGCTTATAAATAATTAGGGAGTTATTTTTATATAATATTATTGTAGATAAGGTAAATAGTTCATTAAGCATAATTAAATTAGAAAAAATTTAATTTATTAATCAGCAATTCTCTTTCAAATTCTTTCTCTTATTTCTCTTTATTTATATATATATATATATATATATATATATATATATATATATATATATATATATATATATATATATATATATATATATATATATATATATATATATATATATATTGTATTTTAATAATTTGAAAACTTAATTATTATGATATATTTTTAGGTATTAACTTTTTCTTATAACTAAATTAGGTATATGTTTTGTTTTAATTTTAATCATAATCGGTCTCTAATAGTTATTCAATCAACACTAAACTTAAAACCTAATCATTATGTTTTGTTTTAATTGTTTAATTTAAAATCTATGAAGTTATTCAGATTGATTATTTAGCTAATATACCTAATTTATCATTATATTCTTAGTTTTCTAGTTATAAAAGATTATAACTTTTAAAATTATTTGAATAAAAATTAATATATATATATATATATAATATACATGAAAAAAAATTTAATTAAATATTTTATTAAATAATAAAATTTATGATTGATTAGATAATATGTTATTTACCACTCAACACATGTAATTCGGACAAATAAAAAAAACATCTTCAAATGGTTCAAATTCATTTTTTTTAATTAATAACTAACAGCTGGCCACACACTAACAACTGGCCAAAAGAGGAAGTAATTTTGTTGAAATAATTTCCAAACTAACTTTTTTTTTTTTTTTTTCATTACTAACATACTCTACATACTCTACAGTTCAAATTCATTTTTTTTTTTAATTAATTACTATATTTACCTTTAAATTTATTATTATATATATTTAAATTATTATTTTACCTTTAAACTTATTATTATATATATTTAAATTATTATTTTTATAAATTTAATATATTTAAATTATTATTTTTATAAGTTAGATTATTTATATTTTGATATATATTTTAAATTATTATTTTTATAAATTTGATTATTTATATTTTGTTTATCCATCTCAGTTCGAATACGTTAACTTTAATCTCGTTAGTTTTTCATCTCTCTCAAATTTTTATTGTAGAACAAGATTAATATATTTTTTCCAATCATGTGTTATTGAGAACGTCCAATATGAATCATTTAGTTAGGAAGAGACAATACAATGAAAAAATTAATTAAAATACTCCTAATAAATATTTTAAGAATAAATAACACAATAAAAAAGTTAGACTAGACTACTCATAATAAAAAAATTGTATTGAGTAAATATTTATGAAAATTTATAATTTAAATATATTCTTATGACGATAGAGGATGTCTTTTCTGGAAATTGGTGGAAGTGGTTAGTGAAATTATTGATTTTCTTGAGCATCTCTGAAATTGTTAACGTTAAATTTTATGTTAGACTTATTCGTTGATGAATATTTTTTATTTATATTTTTATTATTGTATCACAAATGGTTAATTTCGTTATGTTTTGACTTTATAAGATAAAACTTTTAACGATCGTTATTTTTGTATTTTTGTTTGTTACTATGTTTAAACGATTCTCATTAGTATAATACTGGATAAAACTTAAAAAAATGTTATATAAATTAATAATTGAAATGTAAATATATATATTAAAAATCTACCAACCAATTTATAAAATTAAAATAATTATTTTGATTTATTTTTGAATAAATAAAATCAAAATAATTAATCCCAAAACTAAAACTCAATTAAAACAATTAATTAAACTAATTATTGTGATAATTAAAGCTTAATTAATTAAGAAAAATTGTCAAAAAAAAATTATTTGGGATAAATGTTTTAATCATTTATCTTGAAATAATTTAAAAAAAATTAAGGGATTATAATAAATAATTTAGGATGAAATGTGGTACTCATTTCATTACCAAAATTATTTATTTAACCCTAAAATATGAAAAAAAATTAAAATAATTGGTAAAATATTTATCATATTATTTTAACATTTTTTACATTTAAAACAATCAAAGTTAAAGCCAAAAGGTGAAAGAAAAATCAATTTCAAACAAACTCCTAAGGTTTTAAAATAAAAATAAAATCGTAATTGGGTGTAGCCGAAATTCAAAAGAATGACGGCAGCTGAAACGACCATTGGATGAGCGCTAAATTGTCATCTAATGCTAACAAGCCATCCGCGTCGCCCACTGCAACGGAGGGAACACGTGCATGCGCTGCACCCGATCAACTAACTCTATGTTAGCTTGATCGTAAACGGAGCTCACGGAACGCCAACATGCTGACGGAACGCCCCGCGAATGCCAAAACACGCTCAAACAACGTCGTTTACTATCACCTTCTTCTCCAACGCAGTCGCCGGAAAAGATAAGAACAGATCCACTTTTGATTTCTCAAAAGTGGAACTTCCTCCATTGTCAACCTTTTTGGCTCACCCTACTATGGTGATTATTTCTCCTATCTAAATAGGGATGATTCATCTCTATTCCGACCAAATTGAGAAAGAACAGTCAAAATACCATAAATAGATTTTGGATGATTCAATCCATTTAGAACCTCCACCGACTTAGGGATGCTATAAATACACCCCTAAGTCATTTCGAAACCAAGGAATTCACTCTCCACCTTCAAATTGAATAAAATCAAAAATTCGCCATTAAAACTACAATATTTGCTGTTCTTGGACTAATTTTCTTGAATCACAGTCTGTTAGATAAAATTAGACCGGTTCACATAACCTAACTTAAATAAACCTTCCATGCAGGAACAAGGAACCGGATCGGTCAAACAATTAAACCGGCTAAGAAGACTAGCCGGTCAAACTATTAAACCGACCAGGAACACTTGGAACATGACCGCACAAAGAAAGGATCGGCCAAAACTTAAAACCGGAAACATCAGACAGCCGATCAGCCACAAGGCAGAGGAATAACCGGAAAGATGTCCGGTTAAACCACTTACACCGGAAGCCATCCGGTTAAGTTGAATGACCGACCAGTACAAGAAGACAATTCGGGTATCTGTTGAGAATGATACCAAGGGAACAGACTGAACACTTCCATATCCATACAAGTCTGAGGAAAGTCTGCAGGCTGCAGAAGACAGCCCTACAGGATCTTTCCACTCCGGGATAAGTCAGAAAGGAGATCTTCCAAGTACAGACAATTGTTTAACAGACAGTGTCCACATTGAGTAAAAGACAAACCTAGCAGGTTTGTCTTACACACCGGAAGAACAGACTGCCAAGTCTGTGAGATTGACCGTTAGGTCTGAAAAGATAACCGCAGGGTCTGAATCACTGAATCACTGAACCTCTGCTCAGCCAATCAGATTCAAGGAAGTGAAAAATGACCGTTGGCATATTTCACCTATAAAAAGGGGCAGTTGAAGAAGAGTAAACGCGGGACAACAAGAGATTCTAAGAGCATTTAATTTACAAGTGAAAACAGTGTGTTCTATCTCTAGAGAAAGTCTAAGTGCTAAAGTTGAAGTGTGTGTATTTTACAAATTCGGTGTAAATTGTAAGTGTTATCGAGCAGGAAATAAGTCTCGATCGGATTGTACTTGTATTCCTTAGTGAATATCCTTCTCGCGGTTTCGAGAGGAAGGGGTGACGTAGGAGCTTTATCTTCGAACATCCATAAAATCTGTCTTGCTACTTACTTTCTGACAGTTCCATTTTCTAACCGACCTATACTAACTTACCGACACCTCTCTAATCTACCTAAACCAGACCGCCAGGTTACAAAAACCGACCCATCAATTTTTATACCTTCATCATCCGAAACCGGTTCTGCCTATCACTAGTGTGCTGCTTCAACCTGAAACAAACATCTTCCGCGCTTGAACCTAGTTCAAGGGTTTGTGACAGTTTGTGTAGTATTGAAACTCCGGTGTTAATCTCTAACCGGATTAATCACCACCCTTTGAGTGAGACGCGCTGACCGGTCCAACCCCGGTCCTCTAGCCGCGACCTAGATCCTAACACAGTCCATAAAACTTCTCAACATGATTGTAATCATGTTGGGCAACTATTTGGATAATGTTTGATCCATCCCAATCATGTTTGATCAAAATCAAAATTTTCAAAATAGTTGAAAATTTTTAAGTTCTTGATTGTATCAAAATGAATAGTCAATGTTCTTATTTTAGTATATCAATCAAGTATATGAGATATAAGGAAGCTATTGGATATCTCATTTCTCTTCAAAACAACTTTAAAACCAAAAATCCAATTTTTGATCACAAATTGTTTTGAACGATTTAATCATCATCCAAGTTGATTAATACATTAAGATGATGATCAGCATGTTCCTGAGAGCTTTGTGAAGCTACCCAATCACTTGGATATAAACATTTAAGCTAAAAAATACAAATTTATAAAAGTAAACTTTTATGCTCTTGAGGACCGAGAGGTTCGACCTAGGATTGAGGGGCCCGACCGACAATCATCGGTCAGAACCGAGATTTAGGACCGAGAAATTCGAACCTAGGACCAAGAATTTCAACAGGACTAAGATGTTCTATCGATGTTCTAGAGCAAGGATCGAGAGGTCCGACCGATGTTCTTAAGTTAGGACCGAGACGTTCGACCGATGATTTTTATATCTAGAACTGAGAGGTCCAACCCAGAATTGAGAGATCCAAACTTAGGACCGAGAATTGATATACCATGGACCAATGAACTTAGCCTAGAGCTAAACTAGGACCGAGGGGTTTGTACACCCAGACCGAGGATCTCAACTAAGGATCAAGAGTCCTTAGCCATAAGATTGAAGGACTTCGACACTCGACCGAAGATCCCGAGCCTCGATCGATAGGCTCCTCGACTCAAACTAAGGATTTTATTATCTCGACTGACAAAAAACGAACCCAAGACTTAGGACTCCGGTGCTAAGGCATTTTTTGTTCCACTTTTCAAAACATAAAATTAAATTTATAATTTTGAACCCTAAACCATTTTCTAAAACTCCTGAAAAATTAGAAAATTCTTTCAAAATTTTTTTAGAAAGTTTTCCACACAAAAATATTTCGATAAAGACTTATTTGTTTTTATTTATAAACCTTAATGTCTTTAAAAATTACTTATATTCGTCAGGTATTTCCTCACTAAGCAGTCATCAACAACATGTACTAGCATTTAAATATTGTTTTTTCAATATTTTAAATAACGCACAAACTTTATGCATGTTTAGGACCGGAAGTATAATCGGTGAAATAAAACGTTATACAATCGATTTTCAATATCCAACTTTATAAGTAGATACCATTTTTAAAACGGATACGGGGGATAAAATGTGAAAGCACTTTTCGAGTATCACCAAACTACGAAGTAAAATAAACTATGTTGAATACATTTGTACACGTATACCAACTTTTATTGATTTTTAAAAATTAATTGCCGACTTTATTTTCAAAACAAATAATATGCTAATTTAATTATGTTAATTAATTTAAACAAAATAATTTCTAAAAATTCAAATTGTGATTTGATTATCGTAAATATTCGGATTATTTAAAATTGAACCTTATAATTAATTAATTTTAACTAATTTCAAAATGTGTCAGGAATCATTAAAAAAAATTAAAATAATATTTTATTTTGAATGAAAATTTCTGACACGTAAATCGATGTTAAAATTCTCGAACCTTAAAATTTTACGTAAAAATTAAAAATTAGAAGTTTTTTTTTTTTGGATTATAATATATATTAAAATATAAATAATCAAATTAATCATTTAAAATATATATCAAAATATAAATAATCTAATATATATTTTAAACATGAGAAGAGCATGAATATGAATAGAAAAAATATAATTTATTTTTATTATTTTTAAATTATTGTGAAGATTATATTTATTTGAAAACATTTTTATTTTTATTTAATTAAAAGAATTTAATTTTAGTTATTATTTATTTAGTTAATTATGCTTCTTTTTTTAAAATCATTATTATTTATGTTTTTATTCAATAATAATAAAAATTATACTTTTGATGTTTTTCTGATAGTTTTTGATTAATTACTTTAAAATTAATTTACTTGTTATATATATTAATTTAAGACCAAATATTTTAAAAATAAACAGTAACCAAATTAAGCAAACAAGGGTTTAAATGAGCATAATGTGTGTTGTATATACTTGGCAATAGTAGGACTAAAAAGCACGCACGGCCTGTGGATTCAAGATTTAAAATTTATTTGGGTTAATTTTTCTTTTACAAAATTCAATATAATACAATTATAAAACTAAATAGGTATATTTTATTATTGAAGGTGTGATTTACATTAGAAATTATAATATTCATTTATAATTTAATTTGAATATATTTTTGAAGCAAATTCTATCTCCACGTAAGTAGTTAATTTTTTTCGCATTTTTTTATGAAAAACGTTTTTAACATGCTTTCTATAAGAAAATAGCTATTTGGTAGTTGTCGTTGAAACGGTCCAGTTAAAATTAAATGGATCGAATTGTCAATTAAATGACATTGTTTCAACTTTATTGTTTCAAATAAACCTCGGCACAATTGTAAAATTAAATAAAAAGTATTTTGATATAGTTGGTTATAGTTAATTAGTTGTATTTATGGTTTTTGGTGCGGTCGATCTAATTTGATTCTTGGTAGCATTTTTTCAAAATGTCCGTTTATAGTTATTATTGAAATAGTGCAGTTAAAACTAAATGAGTCAACTTGTCAATTAAATAATATTGTTTAAACTCTTTTGTTTCAAATAAATCTCGTTAAAATTGTGAAATAGTGAACCTATTCTGAAAATTACTATTTACATATACACAAACGATTAAAATACTATAAATATTAATAAAATTATGAATAAAAAATAAAACCCTAAAAATTATATAAACATAATGAGAGAATAAATTTCAATCTAGAACATGAGAATGAATTTTAATTTAGAGTGGACATTTTATTTTAGTTACAAAAAAAAGAATATTGAAGATAATTAATTTTAAAATTTTAAATTAGTGCAGCTAATGTTGTTAAGGTTAAAGTATGCTTTTTTATTATTAAATTATGAATAAATTATATATCACCTTAATTATTTTACTATTATATAATAATTATATAATTTTTAATGGTGGACCAAGTTCTTTTAATAAATATATAATTTATGTTTAAGCGGTTGTTTTATATTATATCCTAAAAAACTCCTAATTGTTCTCCCTCTGGCTACAACCAAGGTAAGACTCAACGCGCCCTTGCATACGCACTTTTTGTGCAACTGGATTAGACATTTTACAGCTATCACGTGAATATCACGTGAGTCCAGGGTATCAACTTACTTGACCTCCAAGTATTTGGTTCCACTATAAATCTGTTTTACTGCCTTGAATTCCCACAAAGAGGTGTATTCTTGGATGTCATTTTACTTAAATAAACTAACCGCCCTATCAAATTTCTCAATATATGTCTCCCTTATAAACCCACAATCAGGGGTTTATTCCGATGAATTCGAATAATCATTGTAATTCTTCATCTTCTTATTCCTCATAACCACTTGATTTTTTACAAAAGTCTTTTAATTTTTTTTTAATTGCTCTACTCTATTCTTACTCTTGTGCTTTATTAATATATAAAAAACAGATTAAATATTTAGCACTAGATATTTACGAACAAAATAATTTAAATTAAAATATTTATCACACATATTTAATTTAAGGTGAGTCATAAAAGATTGATATAATAATATATTTAATTTGATCACGTTGATACTTGGCTTATGCATAATTAGGGAGTTATTTTAATTTATATAATATTATTGTAGATAAGGTAAATAGTTTAATAAGCATAATTAAATTAAGTTTGAGAAAAATTTCAATTTATTAATCAGTTTGATTTGTTCAGTTAAAAAAAATATTAAATGGGTTTAAACTATTTTATTCATTCATACAAAATTATTACATATGTAATAATATCTAAATTTTGTTTTAAATAATAATAATAAAATAAATATAAACTGATTTAACATAAATATATATTTTTTTCTGAAATATATATATATATATATATATATATATATTTTGTATTTTAATAATTTGAAAACTTAATTAATTATTAGGATATATTTCTAAGTAATAACTTTTCCTTACAACTAAATTAGGTATATGTTTTGTTTTAATTTTAATCATAATTGGTCTAATAGAGTTATTCATTCAACACTAAACCTAAAACCGAATCATTAAGTTTGTTTTAATTGTTTAATTTAAAATCTATTAGGTTATTCAGATTGATTCATTTAGTTAATATATTTAATTTTATCATTATATTCTAAGTTTTCTAGTTATTAAAGATTATAATATTTAAAATTATTTGAAAAAAAATTAATATATAAATATACCTGAAAAATCTATTTTTTTTAATTAAATATTTTATTAAATAATTAAATAATATATTTTATGAATGATTAGATAATATGTTATTTTCCACTAAATACATATAACTTGGACAAATAAAAAAAACATCTTCAAATAAGCTACACACTAACAACTGGACAGTATGTATGTTCGTGTAAGTTATTTGCTTTTAATATTAAAATAATTTATAAATCAGTTAAATTTTTAATTAAAATATTTTTACTTTAAAAAAAAGATAGTTGTATATTTATTTTTTTGATTAATAATTAAAAATTAAGTATTTCTTCTAATAATTTATATTAAATAAGATTATTAAAAATAAATTAAAAATTCAGGGTTAACATGTAAATCCATACAAACTCATGGATAACCTAATCGAACAAAAAAAAAATGCAATCAGAGTTTAACAGTATAGTAATTTCATATAATAAAACCGAATTAATTTTATCCACAGTTAAAAATATATTAATTAATATTATATATATATATATATATATATATATATATATATTTATTGCATATTTAAAAGTTAAAGTAATAAATGTTTTAAATTTTGTTTTAACTAATATTTATAATATTTTTTAAATATGAGAAGATTATGAATATGAATAGAAAAAAATTAATTTATTATTATTATTTTTTTAAAATTATTGTTTAGATTATATTTAATTAAAAATATTTTTGTTTTCATTTAATTAAAAGAATTTAATTATAGTTATTATTTATTTTTTTAATTATGCTTTCTTTTTAAATCATTATTATTTATGTTTTTATTTAATAATAAAATTTATTTTCTTTTTTTATTTATAATTTTGATGTTTTCTAGTAGTTTTTTATTAATTACTTTAAAATCAATTTACTTGTTATATATATCAATTTAATTGTTACTATTTATTTTTTAAAATATTTGATCTTATATCTTTAATTAATATATATATATATATATATATTAGGATCTAGGTAGCCGCTGGAGGACCGGGGTTGGACCGGTTAGCGGTTCTCACTCGAAGGGTGGTGGTTAATCCGGTTAGAGATTAACACCGGGGTTTCAATACTACACAAACTGTCACAAACCCTTAAACTAGGTTCAAGCGCGAAAGAGGTTTGTTTCAGGTTGAAGCAGCACACTTGTATGATAGGCAGAACCGGTTTCGGATGATGAAGGTTTGAAAAATTGATGGGTCGGTTTTTGTAACCTGGCGGTCCGGTATGAATAGAGTTAAGTAGGTTAGAGCGGTACGGATCGGTTAGAAAATGGAACCGGCAGAAAGTAAATGACAAGACAAATTTTATGGATGTTCGGAGATAAAACTCCTACGTCACCCCTTCCTCTCGAAACCGCGAGAAGGATATTCACTAAGGAATACAAGTACAATCCGATCGAGACTTATTTCCTGTTCGATAACACTCTTACAATTTACACCGAAATTGTAAAATACACACACTTCAACTTTAGCACTTAGACTTTCTCTAGAGATAAAACACACTGTTTTCACTTGTAAATTAAATGCTCTTAGAATTTCTTGTTGTCTCACTTGTCCTACCTTTACTCTTCTTCAACTGCCCCCTTTTATAGATGAAATATGCCAACGGTCATATTTCACTTCCTTGAATCTGATTGGCTGAGTAGAGGTGCAGAGGTTCAGTGATTCAGACCCTACGGTCATCTTTTCAGACCTGACGGTCAACCTCAGACCTGGCGGTCAATCTCAGACCTGGCGGTCAATCTCACAGACTTGGCAGTCTGTTCTTCCGGTGTATAAGACAAACCTGCTAGGTTTGTCTTTTACTCGATGTGGACACTGTCTGTTAAACAGTTGTCTGTACTTGGAAGATCTCCTTTCTGACTTATCCCGAAGTGGAAAGATCCTGTAGGACTGTCTTCTGCAACCTGCAGGCTTTCCTCAGACTTGTGTGGATATGGAAGTGTTTAGTTTGTTCCCTTGGTATCATTCTCAACAGATACCCAAATTGTCTTCTTGTACTTGTCGGTCATTTGACTTGACAGAATGGCTTCCGGTGTAAGTGGTTTAACCGGACATCTTCCGGTTATTCCTCTGTCTTGTGGCTGATCGGCTGTCTGATGTTTCCGTTTTTAAGCTTTGGCCGATCCTTTCTTTATGCGGTCATGTTCCAAGTATTCCTGGTCGGTTTGGTAGCTTGATCGGCTAGTCTTCTTAGCCGGTTCTTTTGTTTGACCGGTCCGGTTCCTTATTCCTGCATGGAAGGTTTATTTAAGTTTGGTTATGTGAACCGGTCTAATTTTATCTAACAATATATATATATATATTAATTAAAGATATAAGATCAAATATTTTAAAAAAATAAATAATAACAAAAGTAACCAAACAAAGGTAACAGGCTAAAAAGCCTGCACGTATGGGCCAAGATTTCAAATCTAGTGGGACTAAAAACATTTCTAAAAAAACTAACATAACACAATTTTTTTTATAATATTCCATGAGATATTAAAATATAATAATCGTTTAAGCACCATCAAACAAATCATTATATCATAAAAATAAAAAATACTAAAGAGAAAAAAAAAATATCTTTAACCAAAGATACAAAAAAAACATAATATTTACTATTGAAGTTAGAGTTTACGAATTTTTGAAATATAATATTTACCGATAATTTAATTTGAGTCTATACTTGAAGCGAATTTAGATCTCGAATACTCCAATAACATAGGTTGATATGACCCAATTTTGATATAAGTTCGTCTAATTTTATCTTTATGATTTACATTAAGTCGGTACATGGAAATATGCAATCCATGATCTCGTTCAATTGTAGTTTAATGAAACTTAACTTTTTGAGATTTAAGAGGAGATTCTAGATTATAATCGAAAATTATTATATTTGGTTCAATTGAATCAGATAATAAAATATTATCATTCTTAGCTTAGAGTATTTTTTTTCTCATTCTCTCTGAATTTGACATTAAAAAAATGGTTGAATTTCAAGATCTTCAACCTTTAAATATATTAGATATTATAAAAATTATCAACGGGAATATGAATAATGTAAAAACAATTCATATAGACACAAATTATTATAAAATTTAAATTATACAAACCTAGTGAGAGAATGAATTTCAACTTAAGCCTACAAGATGAGGTTATCCGTTTAAGTTTTATTATAGATATATAATGACTAGTGAAAAAAAAATTTATTCTCCATTTAAGTTTTACAAATTATAGATATATAAGGCCATCTCCAACCGGACACTAAAACGCAAACGCATTCCCATTTTTGCTCCAACCGGCCACCATACGCATACCCAAAATGAGAATTTACTCTCTCTTTAAACAAAAAAACTCATATATGCGTAGTTACTGTTCATTTCCTAAAATTTTTTTTATAAATTTTCAAATAAGCCCTTGAAATATATACATTCTTTAATTTAAATATTAAACTTGTTTATATGAATTATTTGAAACATTTCGTTTGCTTTATAATTAAATATTAAATTTTATTATACTTAAATTTTATTTAATTTATTTTTTATTTTATTATATATTTTTATGTTATATTCTATAACTTAAATTTTAGTATAATATGTTTATTTATTTAAATATATTATTAAATTATATGTTAAGTATGAATTATTGATATATAATTAATTTTATTTTAATTTTATTAAAAATAAAAAAAGATTAGGGTTAAATATGTAAAGTTAATAAATATATACCTATATATGCGTAGTTACTGTTCATTTCCCAAATTTTTTTTTATAAATTTTCAAATAAGCCCTTGAAATATATACATTCTTTAATTTAAATATTAAACTTGTTTATATGAATTATTTGAAACATTTCATTTGCTTTATAATTAAATATTAAATTTTATTATACTTAAATTTTATTTAATTTATTTTTTATTTTATTATATATTTTTATGTTATATTCTATAACTTAAATTTTAGTATAATATGTTTATTTATTTAAATATATTATTAAATTATATGTTAAGTATGAATTATTGATATATAATTAATTTTATTTTAATTTTATTAAAAATAAAAAAAGATTAGGGTTAAATATGTAAAGTTAATAAATATATACCCATATATGCGTAGTTACTGTTCATTTCCCAAATTTTTTTTTATAAATTTTCAAATAAGCTTTTGAAATATATACACTCTTTAATTTAAATATTAAACTTGTTTATATGAATTATTTGAAACATTTCATTTGCTCTATAATTAAATATTAAATTTTATTATACTTAAATTTTATTTAATTTATTTTTTATTTTATTATATATTTTTATGTTATATTCTATAACTTAAATTTTAGTATAATATGTTTATTTATTTAAATATATTATTAAATTATATATTAAGTATGAATTATTGATATATAATTAATTTTATTTTAATTTTATTAAAAATAAAAAAAAAGATTAGGGTTAAATATGTAAAGTTAATAAATATATACCCATATATGCGTAGTTACGGTTTATTTCCCAAATTTTTTTTATAAATTTTCAAATAAGCCCTTGAAATATATACACTCTTTAATTTAAATATAAAATATGAATTATTTGAAACATTTCAGTATGAATTATTGATATATAATTAATTTTATTTTAATTTTATTAAAAATAAAAAAAGATTAGGATTAAATATGTAAAGTTAATAAATATATACCATATATACGTAGTTACTGTTCATTTCCCAAAATTTTTTTATAAATTTTCAAATAAGACCTTAAAATATATATACTCTTTAATTTAAATATTAAACTTGTTTATATGAATTATTTGAAACATTTCATTTGCTCTATAATTAAATATTAAATTTTATTATACTTAAATTTTATTTAATTTATTTTTATTTTATTATATATTTTTATGTTATATTCTATAACTTAAATTTTAGTATAATATGTTTATTTATTTAAATATATTATTAAATTATATGTTAAGTATGAATTATTGATATATAATTAATTTTATTTTAATTTTATTAAAAATAAAAAAAGATTAGGGTTAAATATGTAAAGTTAATAAATATATACCCATATATGCGTAGTTACTGTTCATTTCCCAAATTTTTTTTTATAAATTTTCAAATAAGCCCTTGAAATATATACATTCTTTAATTTAAATATTAAACTTGTTTATATGAATTATTTGAAACATTTCATTTGCTTTATAATTAAATATTAAATTTTATTATACTTAAATTTTATTTAATTTATTTTTTATTTTATTATATATTTTTATGTTATATTCTATAACTTAAATTTTAGTATAATATGTTTATTTATTTAAATATATTATTAAATTATATGTTAAGTATGAATTATTGATATATAATTAATTTTATTTTAATTTTATTAAAAGTAAAAAAAGATTAGGGTTAAATATGTAAAGTTCATAAATATATACCCATATATGCGTAGTTACTGTTTATTTCCCAAATTTTTTTTATAAATTTTCAAATAAGCCCTTGAAATATATACACTCTTTAATTTAAATATTAAACTTGTTTATATGAATTATTTGAAACATTTCATTTGCTCTATAATTAAATATTAAATTTTATCATACTTAAATTTTATTAAATTTATTTTTTATTTTATTATATATTTTTATGTTATATTCTATAACTTAAATTTTAGTATAATATGTTTATTTATTTAAATATATTATTAAATTATATGTTAAGTATTAATTATTGATATATAATTAATTTTATTTTAATTTTATTAAAAATAAAAAAAAGATTAGGGTTAAATATGTATAGTTAATAAATATATACCCATATATGCGTAGTTACTGTTTATTTCCCAAAATTTTTTTTATAAATTTTCAAATAAACCCTTGAAATATATACAATCTTTAATTTAAAGATTAAACTTGTTTATATGAATTATTTGAAACATTTCATTTGCTCTATAATTAACTATTAAATTTTATTATACTTAAAGTATGAATTATTGATATATAATTAATTTTATTTTAATTTTATTAAAAATAAAAAAAAGATTAGGGTTAAATATGTAAAGTTAATAAATATATACCATATATACGTAGTTACTGTTCATTTCCCAAATTTTTTTTATAAATTTTCAAATAAGCCCTTGAAATATATATACTCTTTAATTTAAATATTAAACTTGTTTATATGAATTATTTGAAACATTTCATTTGCTCTATAATTAAATATTAAATTTTATTATACTTAAATTTTATTTAATTTATTTTTATTTTATTATATATTTTTATGTTATATTCTATAACTTAAATTTTAGTATAATATGTTTATTTATTTAAATATATTATTAAATTATATGTTAAGTATGAATTATTGATATATAATTAATTTTATTTTAATTTTATTAAAAATAAAAAAAGATTAGGGTTAAATATGTAAAGTTAATAAATATATACCCATATATGCGTAATTACTGTTCATTTCCCAATTTTTTTTTATAAATTTTCAAATAAGCCCTTGAAATATATACACTCTTTAATTTAAATATGAAACTTGTTTATATGAATTATTTGAAACATTTCATTTGCTCTATAATTAAATATTAAATTTTATTATACTTAAATTTTATTTAACTTATTTTTTATTTTATTATATATTTTTATGTTATATTCTATAACTTAAATTTTAGTATAATATGTTTATTTATTTAAATATATTATTAAATTATATGTTAAGTATGAATTATTGATATATAATTAATTTTATTTTAATTTTATTAAAAATAAAAAAAGATTAGGGTTAAATATGTAAAGTTAATAAATATATACCCATATATGCGTAGTTACTGTTCATTCCCCAAATTTTTTTTTATAAATTTTCAAATAAGCCCTTAAAATATATGCACTCTTTAATTTAAATATTAAACTTGTTTATATGAATTAATTTAAATATAAAATATGAATTATTTGAAACATTTCATTTGCTCTATAATTAAATATTAAATTTTATTATACTTAAAGTATGAATTATTGATATATAATTAATTTTATTTTAATTTTGTTAAAAATAAAAAAAGATTAGGATTAAATATGTAAAGTCAATAAATATATACCATATATACGTAGTTACTGTTCATTTCCCAAATTTTTTTTATAAATTTTCAAATAAGCCCTTGAAATATATATACTCTTTAATTTAAATATTAAACTTGTTTATATGAATTATTTGAAACATTTCATTTGCTTTATAATTAAATATTAAATTTTATTATACTTAAATTTTATTTAATTTATTTTTTATTTTATTATATATTTTTATGTTATATTCTATAACTTAAATTTTAGTATAATATGTTTATTTATTTAAATATATTATTAAATTATATGCTAAGTATGAATTATTGATATATAATTAATTTTATTTTAATTTTATTAAAAATAAAAAAAGATTAGGGTTAAATATGTAAAGTTAATAAATATATACCCATATATGCGTAGTTACTGTTCATTTCCCAAATTTTTTTATATAAATTTTCAAATAAGCCCTTAAAATATATACACTCTTTAATTTAAATATTAAACTTGTTTATATGAATTATTTGAAACATTTCATTTGCTCTATAATTAAATATTAAATTTTATTATACTTAAATTTTATTTAATTTATTTTTTATTTTATAATATATTTTTATGTTATATTCTATAACTTAAATTTTATTATAATATGTTTATTTATTTAAATATATTATTAAATTATATGTTAAGTATGAATTATTGATATATAATTAATTTTATTTTAATTTTATTAAAAATAAAAAAAAAATATTAGGGTTAAATATGTAAAGTTAATAAATATATACCCATATATGCGTAGTTACTGTTTATTTCTCAAATTTTTTTTATAAATTTTCAAATAAGCCCTTGAAATATATACACTCTTTAATTTAAATATTAAACTTATTTATATGAATTATTTGAAACATTTCATTTGCTCTATAATTAAATATTAAATTTTATTATACTTAAATTTCATTTAATTTATTTTTTATTTTATTATATATTTTTATGTTATATTCTATAACTTAAATTTTAGTATAATATGTTTATTTATTTAAATATATTATTAAATTATATGTTAAGTATGAATTATTGATATATAATTAATTTTATTTTAATTTTATTAAAAATAAAAAAAAAGATTAGGGTTAAATATGTAAAGTTAATAAATATATACCCATATATGCGTAGTTACTGTTTATTTCCCAAATTTTTTTTATAAATTTTCAAATAAGCCCTTGAAATATATACACTCTTTAATTTAAATATTAAACTTGTTTATATGAATTATTTGAAACATTTCATTTGCTCTATAATTAAATATTAAATTTTATTATACTTAAAGTATGAATTATTGATATATAATTAATTTTATTTTAATTTTATTAAAAATAAAAAAAGATTAGGGTTAAATATGTAAAGTTAATAAACATATACCATATATGTAGTTACTGTTCATTTCCCAAATTTTTTTTTATAAATTTTCAAATAAGCCCTTGAAATATATATACTCTTTAATTTAAATATTAAACTTGTTTATATGAATTATTTGAAACATTTCATTTGCTCTATAATTAAATATTAAATTTTATTATACTTAAATTTTATTTAATTTATTTTTATTTTATTATATATTTTTATGTTATATTCTATAACTTAAATTTTAGTATAATATGTTTATTTATTTAAATATATTATTAAATTATATGTTAAGTATGAATTATTGATATATAATTAATTTTATTTTAATTTTATTAAAAATAAAAAAAGATTAGGGTTAAATAGGTAAAGTTAATAAATATATACCCATATATGCGTAGTTACTGTTCATTTCCCAATTTTTTTTTTATAAATTTTCAAATAAGCCCTTGAAATATATACATTCTTTAATTTAAATATTAAACTTGTTTATATGAATTATTTGAAACATTTCATTTGCTTTATAATTAAATATTAAATTTTATTATACTTAAATTTTATTTAATTTATTTTTTATTTTATTATATATTTTTATGTTATATTCTATAACTTAAATTTTAGTATAATATGTTTATTTATTTAAATATATTATTAAATTATAGGTTAAATATGAATTATTGATATATAATTAATTTTATTTTAATTTTATTAAAAATAAAAAAAGATTAGGATTAAATATGTAAAGTTAATAAATATATACCCATATATGCGTAGTTACTGTTCATTTCCCAAATTTCTTTTTATAAATTTTCAAATAAGCCCTTGAAATATATACACTCTTTAATTTAAATATTAAACTTGTTTATATGAATTATTTGAAACATTTCATTTGCTCTATAATTAAATATTAAATTTTATTATACTTAAATTTTATTTAATTTATTTTTTATTTTATTATATATTTTTATGTTATATTCTATAACATAAATTTTAGTATAATATGTTTATTTATTTAAATATATTATTAAATTATATGTTAAGTATGAATTATTGATATATAATTAATTTTATTTTAATTTTATTAAAAATAAAAAAAGATTAGGGTTAAATATGTAAAGTTAATAAATATATACCCATATATGCGTAGTTACTGTTCATTTCCCAAATTTTTTTTTATAAATTTTCAAATAAGTCCTTGAAATATATACACTCTTTAATTTAAATATTAAACTTGTTTATATGAATTATTTGAAATATTTCATTTGTTCTATAATTAAATATTAAATTTTATTATACTTAATTTTTATTTAATTTATTTTTTATTTTATTATATATTTTTATGTTATATTCTATAACTTAAATTTTAGTATAATATGTTTATTTATTTAAATATATTATTAAATTATATGTTAAGTATGAATTATTGATATATAATTAATTTTATTTTAATTTTATTGAAAATAAAAAAAAAGATTAGGGTTAAATATGTAAAGTTAATAAATATATACCCATATATGCGTAGTTACTGTTTATTTCCCAAATTTTTCTTATAAATTTTCAAATAAGCCCTTGAAATATATACACTCTTTAATTTAAATATTAAACTTGTTTATATGAATTATTTGAAACATTTCATTTGCTCTATAATTAAATATTAAATTTTATTATACTTAAAGTATGAATTATTGATATATAATTAATTTTATTTTAATTTTATTAAAAATAAAAAAAGATTAGGGTTAAATATGTAAAGTTAATAAATATATACCATATATATGTAGTTACTGTTCATTTCCCAAATTTTTTTTATAAATTTTCAAATAAGCCCTTGAAATATATATACTCTTTAATTTAAATATTAAACTTGTTTATATGAATTATTTGAAATATTTCATTTGCTCTATAATTAAATATTAAATTTTATTATACTTAAATTTAATTTAATTTATTTTTATTTTATTATATATTTTTATGTTATATTCTATAACTTAAATTTTAGTATAATATGTTTATTTATTTAAATATATTATTAAATTATATGTTAAGTATGAATTATTGATATATAATTAATTTTATTAAAAATAAAAAAAAGATTAGGGTTAAATATGTAAAGTTAATAAATATATACCCATATATGCGTAGTTACTGTTCATTTCCCAAATTTTTTTTTATAAATTTTCAAATAAGCCCTTGTAAAATATACATTCTTTAATTTAAATATTAAACTTGTTTATATGAATTATTTGAAACATTTCATTTGCTTTATAATTAATATTAAATTTTATTATACTTAAATTTTATTTAATTTATTTTTTATTTTATTATATATTTTTATGTTATATTCTATAACTTAAATTTTAGTATAATATGTTTATTTATTTAAATATATTATTAAATTATAGGTTAAGTATGAATTATTGATATATAATTAATTTTATTTTAATTTTATTAAAAATAAAAAAAGATTAGGGTTAAATATGTAAACTTAATAAATATATACCCATATATGCGTAATTACTGTTCATTTCCCAAATTATTTTTTATAAATTTTCAAATAAGCCCTTGAAATATATACACTCTTTAATTTAAATATTAAACTTGTTTATATGAATTATTTGAAACATTTCATTTGCTCTATAATTAAATATTAAATTTTATTATACTTAAATTTTATTTAATTTATTTTTTATTTTATTATATATTTTTATGTTATATTCTATAACTTAAATTTTAGTATAATATGTTTATTTATTTAAATATATTATTAAATTATATGTTAAGTATGAATTATTGATATATAATTAATTTTATTTTAATTTTATTAAAAAAAAAAAAAAATTAGGGTTAAATATGTAAAGTTAATAAATATATACCCATATATGCGTAGTTACTGTTTATTTCCCAATTTTTTTTTTATAAATTTTCAAATAAGCCCTTGAAATATATACACTCTTTAATTTAAATATAAAATATGAATTATATGAAACATTTCATTTGCTCTATAATTAAATATTAAATTTTATTATACTTAAAGTATGAATTATTGATATATAATTAATTTTATTTTAATTTTATTAAAAATAAAAAAAGATTAGGGTTAAATATGTAAAGTTAATAAATATATACCATATATACGTAGTTACCGTTCATTTCCCAAATTTTTTTAATAAATTTTCAAATAAGCCCTTGAAATATATATACTCTTTAATTTAAATATTAAACTTGTTTATATGAATTATTTGAAACATTTCATTTGCTCTATAATTAAATATTAAATTTTATTATACTTAAATTTTATTTAATTTATTTTTATTTTATTATATATTTTTATGTTATATTCTATAACTTAAATTTTAGTATAATATGTTTATTTATTTAAATATATTATTAAATTATATGTTAAGTATGAATTATTGATATATAATTAATTTTATTTTAATTTTATTAAAAATAAAAAAAAGATTAGGGTTAAATATGTAAAGTTAATAAATATATACCCATATATGCGTAGTTACTGTTCATTTCCCAAATTTTTTTTTATAAATTTTCAAATAAGTCCTTGAAATATATACATTCTTTAATTTAAATATTAAACTTGTTTATATGAATTATTTGAAACATTTCATTTGCTTTATAATTAAATATTAAATTTTATTATACTTAAATTTTATTTAATTTATTTTTTATTTTATTATATATTTTTATGTTATATTCTATAACTTAAATTTTAGTATAATATGTTTATTTATTTAAATATATTATTAAATTATAGGTTAAGTATGAATTATTGATATATAATTAATTTTATTTTAATTTTATTAAAAATAAAAAAAGATTAGGGTTAAATAGGTAAAGTTAATAAATATATACCCATATATGCGTAGTTACTGTTCATTTCCCAAATTTTTTTTTATAAATTTTCAAATAAGCCCTTGAAATATATACACTCTTTAATTTAAATATTAAACTTGTTTATATGAATTATTTGAAACATTTCATTTGCTCTATAATTAAATATTAAATTTTATTATATTTAAATTTTATTTAATTTATTTTTTATTTTATTATATATTTTTATGTTATATTCTATAACTTAAATTTTAGTATAATATGTTTATTTATTTAAATATATTATTAAATTATATGTTAAGTATGAATTATTGATATATAATTAATTTTATTTTAATTTTATTAAAAATAAAAAAAGATTAGGGTTAAATATGTAAAGTTAATAAATATATACCCATATATGCGTAGTTATTGTTCATTTCCCAAATTTTTTTTTATAAATTTTCAAATAAGCCCTTGAAATATATACACTCTTTAATTTAAATATTAAACTTGTTTATATGAATTATTTGAAACATTTCATTTGCTCTATAATTAAATATTAAATTTTATTATACTTAAATTTTATTTAATTTATTTTTTATTTTATTATATATTTTTATGTTATATTCTATAACTTAAATTTTAGTATAATATGTTTATTTATTTAAATATATTATTAAATTATATGTTAAGTATGAATTATTGATATATAATTAATTTTATTTTAATTTTATTAAAAATAAAAAAGATTAGGGTTAAATATGTAAAGTTAATAAATATATACCCATATATGCGTAGTTACTGTTTATTTCCCAAATTTTTTTTATGAATTTTCAAATAAGCCCTTGAAATATATACACTCTTTAATTTAAATATAAAATATGAATTATTTGAAACATTTCATTTGCTCTATAATTAAATATTAAATTTTATTATACTTAAAGTATGAATTATTGATATATAATTAATTTTATTTTAATTTTATTAAAAATAAAAAAAGATTAGGGTTAAATATGTAAAGTTAATAAATATATACCATATATACGTAGTTACTGTTCATTTCCCAATTTTTTTTTATAAATTTTCAAATAAGCCCTTAAAATATATATACTCTTTAATTTAAATATTAAACTTGTTTATATGAATTATTTGAAACATTTCATTTGCTCTATAATTAAATATTAAATTTTATTATACTTAAATTTTATTTAATTTATTTTTATTTTATTATATATTTTTATGTTATATTCTATAACTTAAATTTTAGTATAATATGTTTATTTATTTAAATATATTATTAAATTATATGTTAAGTATGAATTATTGATATATAATTAATTTTATTTTAATTTTATTAAAAATAAAAAAAGATTAGGGTAAAATATGTAAAGTTAATAAATATATACCCATATATGCGTAGTTACGGTTCATTTCCCAATTTTTTTTTTATAAATTTTCAAATAAGCCCTTGAAATATATACATTCTTTAATTTAAATATTAAACTTGTTTATATGAATTATTTGAAACATTTCATTTGCTTTATAATTAAATATTAAATTTTATTTAATTTATTTTTTATTTTATTATATATTTTTATGTTATATTCTATAACTTAAATTTTAGTATAATATGTTTATTTATTTAAATATATTATTAAATTATATGTTAAGTATGAATTATTGATATATAATTAATTTTATTTTAATTTTATTAAAAATAAAAAAAGATTAGGGTTAAATATGTAAAGTTAATAAATATATACCCATATATGCGTAGTTACTGTTCATTTCCCAATTTTTTTTTATAAATTTTCAAATAAGCCCTTGAAATATATACATTCTTTAATTTAAATATTAAACTTGTTTATATGAATTATTTGAAACATTTCATTTGCTATATAATTAAATATTAAATTTTATTATACTTAAATTTAATTAAATTTATTTTTTATTTTATTATATATTTTTATATTATATTCTATAACTTAAATTTTAGTATAATATGTTTATTTATTTAAATATATTATTAAATTATATGTTAAGTATGAATTATTGATATATAATTAATTTTATTTTAATTTTATTAAAAATAAAAAAAGATTAGGATTAAATATGTAAAGTTAATAAATATATAGATAATATTAATAAGGTTAAAAAGTTAGTGTAAGAAAAGAATATTCTAAGAATATTTTTTTGAGTTTGAAAATGGGTTTTTGAGTTGGAGATGAATTATTATTTGAAGTGACATTTACTGCATTTTGGGTTTAGGAATGGGTTTGTGGGTTGGAGATGGTCTAATGACCAGTGAAAAAAAAAATTTAAATTTTTAAAAGTTTTGATTATGATTATTATTGTTATGGACATATTTTTATTAAGAGAAATGATATATACATTACTCTTATACATCGTTCTATTATACAATACTTACCTGATTTTGGTAAAAAAGAGAAAATATTTTTCTCTCTTTTATATTTTTTTCAAGATATTATATTTTTTTTTTTTACAAAATTAGGTAGGTGCTGTATATATCATTTCTCTTTTATTAATTAAACTAATAAATTAATAATAGGTAATTGAATTTATTTAGGAATGAAAAAGTTAAAACCTCTTTAATTACGAAAAGAACTAATTCTAAAGGATAAATTATATATTATTGAGTTAGTTATTTATTTAAAAGTTAATAAATTATAATATTTTTTAATTATGAATAAATATATTATATAATATATTAATATTATTGGGTGTGGAAATTATTTATTTAAGAATTAATAAATTCATTGGAGTGATTATGAATAAATATATTATATAATATATTAACACAGTATATTATTATTAAAGATATAATATAGCATGCAGACTAATTATATAGAATTAATAAATTAGGAAGTCATATAATTATTATATATTATATTATATTTATATATGGATTAAGGATATGGGCCTTACGGCTAGGCTAGAGCCCAGTATGTTTATAACAGGCTCCGCCCCCTGCACACCAAGCACGCGCTTTTCAAGCAAATGGAATAGACATTTTACAGCTATCATGTGAATATCACGTGAGTCCAGGGTATCAACTTACTTGACCTCCAAGTATTCGGCTCCACTATAAATCTGTTTTACCCTGAATTCCCACAGAGAGATCCAGAGAGGTGGCTGTCATTTTACTGAAATACCCTAACCGCCTTATCAAAATTACCCAATATATGCCCTCCCTTAAACCCACAATCAGGGGTTTATTCCGATCAATTCCGATCTTGTAGATGGTGGACGGCGGCGGAGGCGCTATGTTTCCGGTGGTGTTCTTTGATGGCGAAAACGAGGTTAATGTAGGTCTTGTGAAGGTGGAACCGTCGTTGGAGTACAAGGCCTTTCAACTTCTCATCAGCCAGAGGATCGGAATCTCTCCTAATCAGATTACCATATATCTTGTTGACAGAAATAAGTCTAAGATATCGTCGTCTGAAACTCGCCGACGAATACCCATCACTGGTAAGGCAAACTTCTCCTTCATTTCAAATGTGAAGAATGGTTCCTTCCTGGCAGTTTTGAAGCGGAGCAGAAAGAATAGGAGGTCGAAACCCAAACCTGTTACTGGATTCGAATATTCCAATGATGTTCCAGCGCCGCAGAAATTCCTCCTGCTGCAGCGGAACTCGTCTTTGCCGGCAGAGTATTTCCATCAGAATCCGCCGTTCGGGTGCTACGACGATGTGTTCTTGAATCCGAATAATGTATGGAATATGGATCTGTATCTTAAATCTTTCCCCAAGATTGAAGACAGTTTGGCATCTAGAACTTCTTCATGCTCAGAATGCAGGAATCACAAGTTGTCGACAGCAGATTTTCACTGCTGTGTAAACGATGCTGTCACTGTAGGTTTCCGGTCTCCGGCCGGTGCTATTTCACGGCCGATCAAACCTTTCTGATAGAGAATTGGCTTTACTGTATAGAGAAAGAAAGAAGGTACGAGGACAGGTCGAATTGGGGACACTTTCTGCTGCAACGCGGGTGTATGCTAAGAAAATAGGTCCATATTTTGTTAGCTTTTATTTGGGATGTATTTTGGTATATTGAATGAAGATGATTTTTATTATATTTTATTGGCTCAATCTTCAGAAATGAATGTCTAATTCCGTAATTTTTGATGTTTAATTCCATAAAACAACCTTAATAAATATTTAATTTTATCCTTAATAAATTTGCATAAATTTTTATTTTTTCTAGTGATTCCAACATCATAAAACAAAATGTAAACACTTCAATAAAACAATAATAGAGAGCAAGTTTGTTTTTTATTCTTAGGAAGAAGACTATTTTTTTATGGATCTAGTTATTAGAGAGTTAAGAGATTTTCAAATAAGCCTATTAATTTTATAATAAACACGTTAAGTTTTTAAAACAAGCAGGTTTAAAGAAAATTGTATAGTTAATCTAAATCTGAAAATCAAACATGCTCTCATCAACAAATTTTCTATTTCTTGTCACAAACAAAAAAAAAATATAATAAATAAATCGAAACCAATCATCTGTTGAAAAAATGTTGATCAATTTTTTTTTTTTGTAGTTTAAACTAAAGATTTATCAAAAACTTGTTATTTTTAGACATTTTCATCTGAAAATGTTTTATTTAATTCAATCATATTTTTAATATACATTAAAATTAAAACTATTTTCGTCAATTTAAAAAATTGATTATAATAATGATTGTTACAAAATATTAATTTTTAAATAATTTCCTATATTATTTTGCATTTGATCTCATTTAGACAAGAAATTTCATATTATTATCACTAAAAATTTATACGTTTAATTTATAAAATTAAAATAATTATTTTAATTTATTTTTGAATAAATAAAATAAAAATAATTAACTCCAAGACCCAAATTCAATTAAAATAATTAATTAGATTAATTATTTTAATAATTAAATAATTAAGAAAAATGGCTAAAATAAAACAATAAAATTATTTGAGATAAATGTTGTACTCATTTATCTTAATATAGTTTTAGAAAAAATAAAGAGATAAATAATTTAAGATGAAGTGAAGTACCCATTTCATACCCAAAATTATTTATTTAACCTTAAAATATACAAAAACATAAAATAAATGTGCAAAATATTTGTCATATTTATTTTAATATTTTGTGCATTTAAAAATATCAAAATTAAGTCAAAAGGGTGAGAGAAAAATTAATTTTAAATAATCCATTAAGGTTTTAAATAAAAAATAAAATTTCTAATCGGGTGTAGCCGAAATTCTATAGAATAGCTACAGCAGAAGTCGAGTCCATTGGATGAGCGCTGAATTTTCATCCAACGCTTCAGACATGCTCGCGTTGCCCACTGCAGTCAAAGGAGCGCGCAACCGAGAAGTAGGCGATCGATTAAAGCTTGTTATCCGAGACGCTGGCGGAATGCCCAAACGTCAACGACGCTAGACAGACCACTAGCGAAACGTGCTAACGCGCATGAAACAACGCCGTCTTCATCACGACATCGAAGGAATAAGGATGATGTCTCATCCTTTGATTTCCCTAAGTTAGAATACAACTGATAGTCAATAATATCGGTTGATTCAAAAGCTGAAATGATCACCCTACTTCGGTGATGATTTATGCTACATCAATAGGGATGATCCATCAATATTTCGACAAGTTGGCTCAAGAATAATTAAAACGCCATTAATGACTTTTGGATGATTCGATCCATTTTAAGTCACCACCGACTTAGGGACACTATAAATAGCCCCCTCAATCATTCCTAAGGAAACATACAACATCTTAAGCATTGAATGAAAAGAAATTAAAAATCCACCATTGAAGCTCAAAGCTTATGATTTCTTCGAATTCTATGTTTAAGGATCTAAAGCTTAGATCTAGGAACCCCAAAAGCTTCTTTAAGGTCTAAGGATTTTTCTATAATCCTTGATAAACTTTCAATCATCCTTTAATTCATACTTTCAGTTTGAAATTGAAATTTTTATATTTCAGTTTTCATAAACTTGTATGATGTTTTGTTCTTGAATTTGATGGTTAGAAATTGATCTTATGATCATTTATAATCTTTCTGTGAAAGCTAGAACTGATCAATCGGTCTTAATAAGAAAACTTAATTTTGAATTTGAAAAATAAAAAAAAAACGGTTTGTTATTCTTGGGCTAATCTTTGGAGACAACATCCCATAAAGCTTCTCAACAAGATTGTAATGATGTTGGGCAAATGTTTGGATCATGTTTGATCTATCCCGATCACATTTGATCAAAATCAAAAATTTCAAAATAATTAAAATTTTGAGTTCTTGAATTGGTTTAAATGAACTGTTGTTGTTATTGTTTTTGTTAGATAAAATTAGACCGGTTAATAGAACTTAACACAAATAAACTTCCTATGCAGGAATAGACAAAGAACTGGACCGGTCAAATCACTGAACCGGTTAAGAAACTCAACCGGTCAAACACCTAAACTAACCAGAAACATGACCGCACAAAGAAGGCAAGATCGGTCAAAACAAGAAGGCCGGAAACACTAGACAGTCGGTCATCTAGAAGCCAAGGAATAACCGGAAGCCATCCGGTTAACACACATAACCGACCAGCATAAAAAGATACTTCAGGTATCTGTTGAGATTGATACCAGAGAAACAGACTGAACATTGCCATATTCATACAAGTCTGAGGAAGATCTGCAGGCTGTAGAAGATAGTCCTACAAGATCTTTCTACTTCAGGATAAATCAGAAAGGCAATCTTCCAAGTATAGACATCTGTCTAACCGACAGTTACCACATTGAGTAAAAGACAAACCTAGCCGGTTTGACCTACATACTAGAAGACTAGACCGCCAGGTCTGAAAAGTTGACCGCCAGGTCTGAATCACTGAACCTCTGCTCAACCAATCAAATTCAAGGAAATGAAATGTGACCGTTGGCACATTTTACATATAAAAGGAGGAGCTGAAGAGGAGTAAATGGGGGACACAGTGGACAATTAATTTACAAGTGATAAGAGTGTGTTCTATCTCTAGAAAGCTTAAGTGTTAAGTTGAAGTGTAATACTACAATTTCGGTGAAAATTGTACGGGTGTTATCGAGCATGAAATAAGTCTCGATCGGATTGTATTTGTATTCCTTAGTGAATATCCTTCTCGCGGTTTCGAGAGGAAGGGGTGACGTAGGAGTTTTATCTCCGAACATTCATAAAAATCTGTCTTGTTACTTGCTTTCTGCTTACTTTACTTTATTACCGATTTACACCAACCTACTAATACCGCCTTGACCGACTCAAATTACCTAAACCGAATTACTTAGTTTCAAAACCGACCCAGCAATCTCCAAACCTGTCTTATTCAAATCCGGTCCTGCCTATCTTGTAAGTGTGCTGCTTCAACCTGAAACAAACCACTTCCGCGCTTGAACCTGGTTCAAGGGTTTGTGACAATTTGTGTAGTATTGAAACTCCGGTATTAATCTCTAACCGGATTAATCACCACCCTTTGAGTGAGACGCGCTGACCGGCCAACCCCGGTCCCCCAACCGCGACCTAGATCCTAACAATTGGTATCAGAGCAGTTAGTTTCAATACTCAAGCAAGCATGTCTTTCGATAGGCCCCCAATGCTAGAAGGTGATGACTTTGCCAACTGGAAGGCACGCATGCATCTACACTTAATCACCATGGATGATGAAATGCAGTTCATCATAGCTGAAGGACCGATAATCATTGATAAGGACAGAAAGGATTGGACAGCTGAAGATAGGAGAAGAAACAACCTGGATAACCATGCCAGAAACCGGATCTCCAACGGTGTGGACATAAATACGTATTGCAAGATCAAAGACTGCAAAACCGCAAAGGAAACATGGGAAACCGTCATTCAGATTCATGAGGGAAATGAAAGAACCAAGGAAAACAAGGTAATGGTAGCTACTCAGAAGTTTGAAAGCATCAAGATGAAACCGGGAGAAACAATGAGAGAATACAGTGACCGGTTCACATGTGTGTTAGACGAACTAGCAACTCTTGGCAAGAGATATGACAACAAGGAGGTCATCATGAAAGCGTTAAGATCTCTTCCAAGTGCGTGGGACATAAAAACAATGGTGATGAGGGAATCAAACTGCCTAAGCAAAATGAAGCTACACGATGTATTCGAAGACCTTAAGGCATATGAGTTTGAAATGAGATCTAAGACTGAAGAAGAAGTTTCAGCCTCAACCTCAACCAGAGCATTGATCACATCCACAGAACCTGTTGTACCCGCACCGATCAGAACCGCTAAACAGTTCACTGAGGATGCCATGGCAATTCTTGCACAGAAATTTGGGAGATTCATGAAGAAAAGTCAACCGACAAACAACTACAACTACGGTGATAAATCAAATGTAAGATGTTATAACTGCAACTGTTTGGTACATTTCAAGTGGGAATGTAGAAAACCGAGGAGCGATGACCGGAAACCGGACAATTAAAATAACCGAAATAACTATCAACAAACTAGTGAAGGAAGTGAGGTTCAGAAAGCACTGATAGCCGATGATGGAGGAAGCTTATGGGCTCACAGTGATAGTGATGATGAACTCACATGCCTCATGACAAATGAGGAACAAGTATTTGACTCTCCTTGTGAAGAATTTACTAAAGATGAGTTATATAATGCATTGAATGATATAGTAGCGGAGTATAAGAACCTATTAACTTTATTACCTAAGCAACCTAACTTTAGAGCCGATCTCATAGTACCCATCTTGACCGAACCAAAGACCATAGAACATGATGAAACTCCCACCTTAGAAACCGAGTCAGCACCTGAACCATCACCTAAGACTGAACAATCTAATGAGCCAGTTCGAGAATTGACCGAGGAGGAAAATGTCCGACTCCAGTATAAAATGGCCGCATATAAAAGATCTAGTGACATGGTAAGAAAGATGTGTAGTTATAAAAGACATCCTTTTTGCATGTTTGGCCTAGGATACAAAAACGATAGATTTAAAAACCAAAAACCCTTAGACAAAGTAAGGCTCTCAAAGGATGATCTTCCTTTTGTAAGTTTTGTCAGAAGTTCCTTAACCGCTGAAGAGGAATTAATAGGCTATTATACGGAAGAAAAACTAACCTATGTAGGTCCAACCGATTTTGAGAAATGGCTTCACCCTGAGAAAAGGAAAGCCAACCCGTTTAAAAATAGGAAAGCCAACTCACAACCGCATAGGACAAACCAAAGATCATCCCCACACAGGGCCTTCTTAGGAAAACAGAAAGATTCAAAACCGAGTGCAAGAAAAGTAGTTAAGACATTGACCAGGAAAGCTGTCCGGTTTGTCAAGGTCTGGATACCCAAGGGACTAATCGCCTGTGGACCCAAGTAAATGTGGGTACCAAATAGTTGTAAATATGTACATTTTGCAGGACATAAAGAAACGGCTAGGAAACTCTGAATGGTACTTGGATAGTGGTTGCTCCAGGCATATGACCGGGAACAACAACCTTCTAACCGACATTAGAATAGAAATCGGTGCATTGATCACCTTCGGTGACAACTCAAAAGGTAGAACTGTGGGCAAGGGTAAGATTGTCCATGGCAACTTAATAATTGATAATGTACTCTTAGTTGAAAACCTACGTTTTAACTTGCTAAGCATTAGCCAGATGTGTGATGCTGGATACACTGTAGAATTTCTTAAACATGCATGCTTAGTTAAGAATTCTCAAGGCACCATACTACTAACCGAAAATAGGCTAGGAAATATTTACAAGGTAGACTGGAAAACTAAAGTAGAATATCCTGTTTGCATGATAGCTAAGACTGATCAAACCTGGCTGTGGCATAAAAGACTAAACCACTTAAACATGAAAACCTTAAACTACATTCGCGGTAAAAACTTAGTCGAAGGAATTCCTGACATAGTGTTTAATAAGGATAAGGTTTGTTCAGCATGTCAAATGGGTAAACAAACTAGGTCAACCTTTAAGAGTAAAGGAAACATTCAATCTAACCGATGCTTAGATTTTCTTCACATGGATTTATTTGGACCGATTCAGGTAATTAGCCTAGGAGGTATGCTTTACACTATGGTAGTTGTTGATGATTATTCTAGGTATACATGGATAATATTCTTACCATCCAAACGTGAAACCACATCAAACTTAATCACACTGCTTAAACGTTTGCAAAATGAGAAATCAACACGCATTAATAGCATTAGAAGTGATAGAGGTACCGAATTTACCAACAGTACTTTAACCGCATTTCTTGATGAATCCGATATTAGACACGAGTTGTCTAGTGCTAGGACTCCTCAACAAAACGGCCTGGCCGAGAGAAGAAACCGAACTCTCAAGGAAGCTGCACGGTCCATGATAGCCGATTCGGGTATTGCTAAAAAATTTTGGTCTGAGGCTATCAATACTACATGTTACACACAGAACCGGTCCTTGACTAACAAATTTCACAACAAAACACCTTATGAGGTTTATTTTGATAGGGTTCCTAACCTTAAGTACCTTAAGATTTTCGGTTGTAAATGCTACATTCATATTAATGGCAAAACCTATCTATTTACTTTTGATGCAAAAACCGATACTGGAATCATGTTAGGTTACTCAACAGTGAGTAAAGCATATATAGTATATAACAATAGAACCTTAACCGTGGAGGAATCACTTCATGTTGTTTTCGATGAATCGGTTGAAAGCAACACTGCATCATGCTTTGATCTACACAACAGATTAGAAAATAACAATATCCATTCTGATAGTGAAGATGAAATTCCGGTTTTCAGGCGGTTTGTCCATGACCAAATGGGTAATGATGAAACCCAGCCGGATCAAGCTGTCCCACGACAGGAAGCTAACACTTTGGTCCAAGCCGAGGAAATCGGTCGGTCTGACATCCCTGTTCAGCCTACCGATATGTCTAGCCTTGATCAAGTAAATGATAACTTGGTAGACATACCTGAACCGAACTTCAAAAGAAACACCAAGCATCCTCCTGAGCTAATTATAGGTGACCCTTCAGAACCTGTTCGAACTAGGCGTCAAATTCTGGAGGAATACTTCAATTCCGCCTTTATATCCCAGATTGAGCCGAAAAGAGTGGATGAAGCACTATCATATCCGGATTGGATCTTGGGAATGCAAGAAAAGTTAAACCAATTTGAGAGTAATAAAGTCTTGTACCTAGTTTCTAGACCGAAAGATCAACCGGTCATAGGAACAAGATGGGTATTTAGAAATAAACTCAATGAAGACGGTTTGGTCACGAGGAACAAAGCCAGATTAGTGGCACAAGGATACAAACAGGAAGAAGGCATTGATTTTGAAGAATCATTTGCCCCTGTAGCTAGATTTGAAGCGATTAGAATTTTTCTAGCCTTTGCTGCATTCAAAAATTCCAAAATTTTTCAAATGGACGTTAAAAGTACATTTTTGAATGGTGACCTACGTGAGGAAGTATATGTTGAACAACCACCAGGTTTCAAAAATGCTGAACTACCCAATCATATATACCGGTTAAACAAAGCTTTATACGGTCTAAAGCAAGCTCCTAGAGCCTGGTACGATACACTAACCACATTTCTACTAAAACATGATTTCACCATCGGATCGGTGGACAAAACACTCTTTAAGTTTGAGAAGAAGGAACATATCCTACTTGTTCAGATTTATGTAGATGATATCATCTTCGGATCAACCGATCCTAAGTTATGTGATAAATTCTCAACTCTGATGACTAACAAATTTGAAATGAGTATGATGGGGGAATTAAGCTTCTTCCTAGGTCTTCAGGTTAAGCAACTCGAAAAAGGAAAATTCATAAGCCAACCAAAGTATACTAAGGAACTATTAAAGAAATTCGGGATGGACACATGCTCCTCAGCGGCCACTCCAATGAGCTCATCGGTCAAATTAGACAAAGATGATGAGGGTCAAGCGGTAGACCTGACAGCTTACCGAGGAATCATCGGTTCTCTTCTATATCTGATAGCAAGTAGACCGGATATCCTATTTGCGGTCGGCGTGTGTGGAAGATTTCAGGCCAACCCAAAACAGTCTCACTACACAGCCACAAAGAGAATCTTGAAATATCTTAAAGGAACTCCTGACGTCGGTCTGTGGTATCCAAATGACTCATCTTTTAACCTAACAAGTTATTCAGATGCAGACTATGCAGGTTGCAAGGTTGATAGAAAAAGCACTAGGGGAACATGCCAATTTCCAGGTGATCGGCTTGTTTCATGGCATAACAAGAAACAAACATCAGTTGCCACATCAACCGCAGAAGCTAAATACCTGGCAGCCGGAAGCTGCTGTTCACAGCTTCTTTGGATCCAACAACAACTGAAGGATTTCGGTATCATGGCCGAAGAGTCTCCAATCTTCTGTGATAACACAAGTGCCATAGCAATCACCTACAATCCGGTTCTACACTCCAGAACCAAGCACATTGACATAAGGCACCACTTCATTCGGGAACATGTCATGCTGAAGCATATCCGGCTGGAATATGTACCGACAGATCAACAAGTAGCCGATATCTTCACAAAGCCTCTACAGGAAGCTAAGTTTTCTTAATTCAGACTCACACTCGGTTTAACCGATATTAATCAAATCATCCTTAAGGATGCTTAAAAAGGGAAATAGGTTCGGATAGACAAAACCGGTTGTTCCTCCTAAATTGTCGGATTCCAAATTTACCAAGGTTTCTATGGAAGAACCGCCTGGTCTATCAGTCAGAGTAAACCGACCGGTTATTTAGTGCATGCACCAAATAACCGCATCGGGACGAACAACTGATAGCTGACCGGTTCGGAAATAGCTTACCTCGGATTATTTGGCTTCCAAACAAAAGTGGAATAATTATCTGTGTTTAAACTTATCTGTTCTGAAACATTACCTTTTCAAAGTAAAATGGTCACACCTAAAAAGACGTGAAGATATGATATCTTTCACAGTCCAGGCCTATGACCAACAACATAGGCTATAGATATGCTTATTTCATGTAAAACCTTTTATCCTATGGTTAGTAAACATCATTACTTGTGATACACTAGATAATAGGATCCTTCCTCCACTAATATATAAGTTGAACAAACCTTAAACAAAACAATCACAAGATATATCTATTCTCTCACTAAGACAAAATGTCTCAGTTTCCAAACATCCTTCAAGTGGATTTCAAATCTGCTCTAAGTACTGAACACTATGATATCTTCAAGATGATCAAGTCACTTGAAGATACTGGTCTCCAACATTTTCTAGATGACAAACATGTCATCTATTCTAAATCAGTACTGGAATTCTTTTACAATGCCAGGGTGTTTCGTGAAACCCCTCACTTTGACACACATATTCAGTCAAAAGTGGGAGGGATCGTATTCGACTTCACCGAAAATGACTTCGCAAGATGCTTTGACCTACCAAAGCAAGGGCTGACCAACCTTAATGTACCGGCTGAACTAAAAGCCGAGATCTCCTTAGCCTTTGCCCGGCCAAATCAACTAGTTGATGACCACGGTGCCAAGTCACTGTTGAAAGCTGAATACCAGCTTCTCAACGACGTAATTGGTCGAGGCATCCTGGGAAGGGATGTGACAAATACGTATTGCACCGCTGCCTTCAACATCATGGCCGCTATAACCACTGACACACCGGTCAACTGGTCAAGGGTACTGTTCGACGTTCTAATCTGGATGATCGGCGTTCGAACAGTCGGCCTCGTTCCTCAACTAAGTTGTCTGTTTCTGGAGTTTGGAGTTCCAACCTGTCCAGGCGAGGGTTTGAACCAAGCCCAGGTACTCACCAAGGAAGTCACCGACTCATTTTATGAACGGTTTGAAAAGGCTTGGAAGAGGAGGAACCGCCACATCAACTCCAACGGTCACACCACCTCCAACGGATATTAAGTCACTCCTTCCTACAACCGGTCATTTTGCTGCACGCACCGATTGTATCTTTGTTCAACTCTATTATGATCATTTCGGCCTAGTTTATGTTATTTTCGGTTTCAATCGGTTACTTTTCAGTTTGTTGTTGCATCCGCCATTAATGAAAAGTAACATTTAATTAATGAAGTAACTCCCAACTACATGAGTAATTACTATCCAACTAACTTGGCTACCTTTGAACTAAATCCCTACCTCGAGCTCCGCAATCGGTCAAAAGTAGTCTCTTCCCAATACACTTTGGAAACATAAATATTCTCTTCTCTAATAAGACAAAACTGATCTTCAATGTTGACACTTTCCCTCCAAAATCAGATCTATATAAGGAGCCATCCCCTAATCAACTTAACACATCTCAAAACAAAAATCTCTTGAACTCCATCTTTCTCTTAGCAAAGTTTGAATCATGCCGAGCCGAACTCTAGGAAACTTCTTAAGTATCGACTTCGATTCCTGTATGGAACATGAGGACCTAGAAACCAAGGAACTTTTGTTTGAATCCCTCATTGACATTGGTCTTCGCACCTTTCTCGAAGAATCCGGTCCCATACTCCTTGAGGATGTCAAGACCTTCTTCAGAAGTGCTTGCATAAGAGGAAACTACATTGTTTCCACAGTAAGAGATGACACTTTCTGGCTAGATGAAGCCGAATTTGCTCAGATGTTCAATCTGCCCACGGAAGGGTTTTCCGACTTTCCATCAAGGGTGGGAAGTGCAGCGACCGATTACTCATAATTCTTCTCCGGAACCGATGTACCGGTAGAGAACTACGGGCTGAAAACCCGCCTTGCACACCACATCCAACTTCTATATGAGATTATAAACCGCTCTATCATTTGTCAATCTCCGAATCAACGTTACTCCAAGAAAATGTTTGACATGATGACCTACATTGTTAGCAACACGACTATCAATTGGTCATCGGTCATTTTCAAGATTCTGAAAACTATGGTAATAACCAAGAAAGGTCTCGGTTATGCTCCTCACATCAGTCGGCTCATTCTCAAGTACCGCCCAGAATTTAGACCGGGCACACTGGCATCTCCTTCAAACATCCTTGACATGGATGGAGTGGAAGAAAAACTTTCAAGGGTCGTTATCACATAAGTTATATTTTTATTTCTTATGTATTCCTATTCCTAAAACCGATTCATGAATCGGTTTATATCCTGTACTCTTTCTTCAATAAAATTCTATTTCAGTTTTATAACCGGGTCAGAGGTTGCAAAATTCAGGATATCCATCTAACTAACCGGTTGATATTAATAAATCACTTTGTCTTCATTGAAAAATCCGGTTAAAGTGATAAACCGCATCTTCGCAGTTAATAGATCACATCTCTCCATAAACGGCTTTGAAAAGGGACCGCCTCATTAAAACTGAAATCAAAAGACCACTCGAAATTTTTGGAGGGAAACTTCCCGCCCAAAAACTCCCGCTCAAATATCCCGCCTTTGGTTTCTCGCTTTGATTTGCCGCCTTTTTGTTTGCCGCCCACGGTTTGCTGCCCTTGGTTTGCCGCCCAATTCACTTGGAGGGAAAATTCCCGCCTAAAGGTGATGGGACGGTTTGCGACGGTTGGGTTTTCAAACCCCAACTATAAAAAGGGTCCTTAGCCATTTCATTTCATTCTTACGCGAAACGACTTTCTCTCTCTAGCTTTCTCAAACTCTCTCCACACAGCGCTCTTGCTCTCTCAATTCAATCATCACCTATGGGTCGTGATTCAGCATTGTTCAAACATATCGTCCAGGTAGACTTTGAAGAAATCAGAGAAAACGGTTCGGCTCCGGCAAAGCGAGTTTTATCCCGGATTTCCGAGTCCAGCCTCGAATACTTCCTAGGTGGTCCGTTTGTTCTATACAAAGAAGCGGTTGAGGAATTCTTTAAAACCGCATCTCTCTCCGGTAGAACAATAACCGCAACCGTCGGCGGTCAGCGGTTCGACCTAACCAAAGAATCGGTTGCTGAAATTCTACACCTACCAACAGATGGACTCAACATTTCGACGGATCTAGATCGAGAAACCTTCGAGGCGGCTTGCCAGGTTCTCTCGGCAACCTCGGTTCCTATAGAAGTCTCCGAAAAGAAATCATCACTGTGACCGGAATACATACCGCTATATGACATCTTCACCAAGTCGGTCCAGGCGAGAGGGGGAAATTTCGACAACCTCACCAAGGCAAAAATCGAGATGCTTGCTGGTTTACTAAACGGCATAAATATTAACTGGGCGAAGGAGATTTTCAACACCTAAAAGAAATGGTGATACCGGATTCCACCCGGTCATGGGGATACGCCATCCCACTCGGGAAGATCATGCTCCACCACAACATCAACACCGGTCCTGGTGTTCTTCTTTCGTCAAGCAAAATAATAAGATCCCGCCAATTCTTGGAAAAGAAGAGGACGGCCTCCGGTTTTACAGGTGGCTGAAGGAAGAAGTCTGCCGCTAAGAAACCGGCTCCGATAAAGGGCAGATCCGGAAGCAAGAAGGACAAACAACCAATCGAATCTGATCCGCTATCCGAAACGCCCAATGAGGAAGATTCGGCCTCCACGTCTGACCGAACCGCCTCACAGAAAACCGATGAAAATCTACAAACATGGAGGAAATCGACCTGCAGGCTCACGAGGCATCAGAAGTATACTGTGAGTGGTTCCGGTACCAGTGCGACAAATTCTACAAACAAATGCTACCGGGCCTAACTGTTAGGATCGGGGACGCCCTTGGAGGACCGGGGTGTTTCCGGTTTTAGGAAGGGTGGCCGCTTACACAACACACAACACTTTGGTGATTGTCCGGTTAGAGACTATAACCGTTCTCAGCACTTCGCAAAATGTCACAGACTCTTGAACCGGGTTCAAGGGCGGAAATGTCTGTTTCAGTTTGAAGCAACGTATGCGACTTAGATGATATTTAGAAGGAGTAGGTTTTAAAGATGGAGTGGATGGACCGACTTTTGATTTAAGGAGTAATATTGTTTTGGTTAGGTTTAGTAAGTAAGCAGGAAATAAAGAAAATGACACGAGACAAGATTTTTTATGGATGTTTGGAGCAAACCCTCCTACGTCACCCCTTCTTCTCAGGTTATGAGAAGGATCTCCACTAACTTTCAAAGTTACAACAACACTGCCGGTCGAGCCCAACTCGCTACTCGCCGGTTACACCAACTCACTCTTGATGTAATACAATAACTCAACACAAACACACACAGAAAACTTTCCGGTTTTTAACACACCGGTTTTGGATCGTAAAAGTTTATCTCTCTAAGAGTTTGTGACTTATAGCTTTTCTCAGAGGGATGTGACTCGTTTTCTTGCTTGATATGATTCACATTAAATGAGGACGCTTCATCTTCCTTTTATAGTAGATGAGATCCCAACGGTCATTTTCTTCTCTCTCCTCTAGATTGGTTGATCATTATCACGCCGGTGCAGGGAGGTTACTTGCACGTTTCACCTTCCTCAACACTTGGCAATCATGCAGACACCTCTGAGTGTATGATGACGTAACCGGTTTTCAAATTCGAACACGTGTCGGGCATGCACCTCCGGTTGTCAACATCGGATCAGTAAACCATCATTGCTTTCCTCGCATGCTTCCGATCGGATCTTATCTTCTTTTATCTCTTCGAGACACGTCTATTTCGACATGTTACGTCACTCTTGTAGATTGAGTTTCCGGTTTTGTCTCTTGTACGATATGATCCGGTTGGTATGTAAATCTTGTCTTTTCTGGCCGGTTACTTGAGATGGTAAAAACCGGTTCCTCTAATCTTGACTTGATCGCTTGGGACTGTTTTTCTTTGAGGTATTTCAACAGCCGGTTGATGATGTTCCAGCCGGTTCCAAAAATTAACATTACTTCATTTTTCTTATCAATTTCTCCCTTTTTGATTATTTAGAATAAATATTCAAAACTTGTAATGTATGGCCGGTTTGAAAATTAACTTTCTTAATTTTTCTTATCAATTTCTCCCTTTTTGATTATTTAGAATAAATATTCAAAACTTGTAATGTATGGCCGGTTTGAAAAACTTGTTTATTAATTTCTCCCTTTTTGATCATTTTCTGTTTGAAGAAAATTATCAAAAACATGTGTTTGAGTTTTCCAAAAGATATGTATAATGACTGATAAATTAAAAAAAAACATGATAAGACGACTAAGTTCTGAAACCACATCAAACGTAAATTGTTCTTAAGAAAAGAAAAGAAAACTAAGGCTTGGATGGTCCCCCCTTTTTAAGTTCTTTTTCAAGTTCTTTTTCAAGCCGCCTTCTTTCTTCCTCTTCCCTTGCCTTCCACTCCCTGTCGCGTCTTTCAGCGTCAATCTGAAATGCGGCCCACACACTTGAGATGCCGGGAGTCTTTTTGCCGAATCCAAAACCGGTGCAGACTGGTTTTGGTTGACGAGGCGGTTGAGCAGCAGTTGGTCTGGAACTTGGAGTTGCGGTTGAACTTTCAATTATCCTCCTTTTGCACCGGTTTAGTACTTCGATGTCCTCTTCTTCTTCATTTTCTTCATCTTCTTCATCAAGAGGTTGTACGTTCAACCCTACCGGTACTATCACTCTTTGGCTGCTTTGTTCTGCTCGCTTCATTACCTCCGTAACTGCCTTCCTCTTGTTCTTGTTTCGTGTCTTCATTGCGTGTGACGGTTGAGCCGGATTGGGTTCCAGAGTAGCTGCATGTTCTTCCTCGTTACACTTCTGGGCAAACTCATGATCTTTCTCCTCAATTTCCTTCTGCAACCGTTCCCTTTCCATTTCTTCGTCTTGTAGCCTCTTAGCGGTTTCGGCGTCAGAATTGATTTGCTCTTGAGTTTTGCTTACTTGGAGTTTGGACAACTCCCCAATTTGAAGAGCTATGGCCTGCAGCATATCTACCAGAGGAGCGGTTGCGGTTTGGATGGATTCTGCGATCAAGGATTTGACGGAGGTTTGCACAGCCTCATCTATTATGGATTTGATAGATGTTTGAACGGTGTTGGCTATTTCGGTTTGAACAGATCCCCGTATAGTGTTTGACAAATTCGCTTCAGCTATTGCAATCCTCTCATCGGTTGCAGTGTTGTAGTTTCCAAGACACGATTCAAGGGTATCAATCACTGCCTGTTTTATCTGATCAAGTTCCGGAGCCTTAACGTGTTGAGGAGGATCTTGTTCCCGGTTTTCTGCTGTCATGGATGTCTCCCTGGAAGCAAAGAAGGGCTTACTTTGATATAGATCGGCATTGGTAAGTTGGTGTCTGCAGCCGTTTCTCCATTGTGCATCAAGATGGTCAAAATTTTTCAGGAGCCTTTCCCGCACCGGATGGAACCGTTCAGTCATTCTCATTTCAATCGGATTTAGCGTCGTTGCTCCTTCCACTTCCTTTAGTGCATCCTCAACTGCTTGTAACCGAGCATATTCGCGAATTACCGCGATTTTGCTGAAGGCGGGTTGGATAAGGTTGGTGTGTGCCAGTTTGAGGGCCATTTCTTCTAATTTTATGAGTATATCCCAATGTTTGTTTCCGCTCATCCCTGGAACCATATCCGACAGCTTTGTCTCGCAACGAAGTTGTACCCATAGGAGGTATGGTGATATCACATCACTGGCACTTTTGTTCATGTCCCTAATGAGCCCCTCGAACATTTCATCCTCTTGTTCTGCTGTGAAAGTGACCTTGGTCCCGGTTAAGATCTCTGGTTGGGGGCCGGTTTGTAGAGTACCTTTTCCCGTCACTGTCGAATCTTCAACAAGAACCTCTTTTCCTTTGTTAACTTGAGCTGACCCTTCAGGTATGAATGTTGAATCGGTTGGCCCATCTTGGACCGATTGGTTTGTTGTGCCGATTGGAACTGACTTGTTCCCTACTGAACCGGATGGTTCTTGTTCTTCAGTGTTACCCTCCTGAGCCGGAGGAGTAATGTTTGCGGTTTTGGCCGTTTCTTCGACCGGTTGAATTTCACTTTGATCGGGTATCTCAACCTGATCAACTGACTGAAGACGACTTGACACATCGTCTTCGGTTTCCCTGGAAATGTTTTGGACTACGTCCACAATAATTTCTGAGGTATTTAAGCCTACGTCGGCCATTATCTCGTCGATCTTTTTGCTCGGGGACTTGGAGTTTTCAGAGTTGATACTTACCTCTACTTCCTCCTTTGATGCTGACTCGGTTTTGTGGCTCCCCGACGGTTCGGTTTGCCTTGGTGAGTAAGAGTCAACAGGAATGGGGCGAACGGTATTGATGGGGATGGGTTGGAAGACGTCTCCGGTTCTCTCTGGTGGATTATCCGATGATAGGGTTTTCTCGGAGTCAGCCGGCTTGCTGGAGCTCTTCTTTGCGGAAGACTTCTTCCTCCCCTTCTTTTCTTGTGCGGCTTCGGCTTCAACCGCCTTCTTCTTCGGTTTTTCTTGTTTTGAAGTTTCTTCAGCCGGAGCGGAAGAGATGGTCCCCTTGGAAGACTTTGTTCTGAAAGACTTCAGCTTAACCGTTTTGTCGGGCTTCTCAATCATCGACTCGGAGTTAAGAATATTGTTAGGTGGGAGCGGTTCACGTTCACCAAGTTCTAACTTGAGAAACTTGAGAATCTTGACAATCTGCATTGCGAAGGCCTAAACCCGGCCATCCTTCTGAATCACCATCTCACAGAATTCTTCGAAGATGACTGCTCCCCAATCTACCTTGTCACCGCGGACAATGGCCATCATCATTTTGAGCTTAAGTTTCGTCAGGTTATCGAAGTTACCTCCTCTTCCCTGAATAGATCGAGCGATGATGTTCAGCAGCCACCTGAACTCCAGTTTCAGCTTGTTCTTCCGGCTTGAATGAATCACTAGTTCCTGATCTTTAGCCGATATCACCAACCGGACAGCGTTTGACTCTGCATCGGTTAGGTCGGTTTTGAGATCCAAACCGGTGTTGGGCAAACCGAGGGCCTTAGAAAATAACTCCTCATTGATTAGAATTTCCTTTACGTTTACGGTGGCGGAGACCTTCCTCTTTGTTAGCGTCGCCGTCGCCAGAAACTCCATTACCGCCGTCGGATATACGATGAATGGACCAGATAAGAACTCCTCTAACCCTAAATCTCTTAGAGATTGAAGAACAACTTTGTTTTTATCTCCACCGTGTTCATCAATGTTTGCGAAATCGACCTGCAACATCCATTGGAAGGGTGCTTTGCCTAGAGCCATTACAGATTTTGAGAAGAAAAGATGAAGAACGAAGATGATCGGAAGTTAGAATGCCTTTGAAGATCTGAAAGTTTTAGAGAGAGAAAGTGTATGTGACGAATGGGCTGATTTGAACTTATATAGAAGACGGTTCCGAACGGTTGGAAGACGAACCGTCACTTGATAGTGTTTTGGGCGCCAATTTTCCCTCCAAAAGTTACTGCAGTAACTTTCGGCGGTAAATGCGGAAAACCAATGGGCGGTAAGTTTTCAAACTTTTCGTTTTGCTTGAGATTCCGGTTTTACTTGAAGCGTTGTTAACCAGAAGTTTCGTTTAACATGAGGTTTTATGTTTATTAGACTTTAAAGGCTGGAAAAGAAGATATGGAAAGAAAACCGGAAAATTTAAAATTAAATATTTTATAAGTGATAGAGTTGACATCAAGCGGTTTTGGTCGTACAAAAAAATGACCAAAAACCGGAAAGAAGGGCAAACAACTTAGACTAGTTCAATCCAATCCCCTTCCACCATTTTGTCGTACCAATTGTCCATGGTGTTGTCGGGAGTCCGTTCCTCAATACTCGATACCCATCTATCTAGCATGGATAAAGTGATGGTGTTGGCCGGTCCGACTGGAACACCTGGTTCAAGGTAGCGGCGCTGAGCCATCAGAAATCGGGTGATTCGAGGAGCGAAACCGGTCCTTCCCTTTGAAGCGGTTATGAGCATCTTCAAGTTGTTGAAGAGGTAGGTTGCCTAGTTTATTGAAGAGTTGCGGATGATGACTATCATGATGTCGAATGCTTCCCGGTTGTAGTTCTGGTTTGTCATTCGGCCCATGATAGACCGTTGAACCAAATCGTGCAAGACTTGGTAGTGAGGGGCAAGTTTTTCTTTCTTCCCATGTTCTTTGACCGGTACGATAGAAGAAGAGAAGATCTGGAAGAAGTCTTCCTTAGCCGGAAGAAATGGCGTTGGGAAGTCATGGAAACCTTCGGTTGGAAGGTGAAAGAAAGTGGCAAATTGATCTTCGGTAATCCAAAGAAATTGACCGTCAATGATGGTGCGAATGCTACCATCGTCTAGAATGTGCCCATTATTGAAAAACTCGCACACCTTCTCTACGAGGATAGTGTTTGAGCCTTTCAGGAATCCCTGAAGCCCCGATTCTATGAGCGGTTTGAAAACGAAGTCATGATACCGACTGTCTTTTACGTCTTCGAAATCGACGATGAGAGTGTTCCTAAGTTTGCAGACATTGTGAGGAAGAGTGAGGAGAGTTGAAGGAATTTTCTGATTTTTTAAGCTTTAGAGAGAAGGGTGAAGAAAGCGTGTTTTGAAGATGGAAAATTGAGTCCCTTTTTATAGCTTGAACGGTTGGATGCATTTAATGAGGATATTTGAAAAATCTGACCGTTTATGTCTGATCATTTAATGGCTTAAGAGAATAATGGCATGTCTAGTCAATTCGGATCAGGCATGCTTTTTGAAAATGAAGATTTCTGTTTCCAAGAGTGATTTGATACAGCGCATTAAATGTTTTGATCATTTATGATTTTTAGATTTTAGATTAAAGTGGAAGGAAATAAGCTTCATTAATTGTGGTACCAAACCGGTAGTACAACAAAATTACCGGTTTTGGAAAAGAAAAAGTAAGGAGACAGAAGGATAGACAAGCTAAACGTTAGATGATCCGGCCGCTTGATTCCTTTTTGCCTTAACTGCTTCCCACCGGTCGATCAGCTCTTGTACTCTCTCCTTAGTGAGCACATGCTTTGGATGGAGGATTACGAAGGGTCCGGAATGGATGTCCAGACTGGCACAAAAACCGCTCAGCTGAGGAGCGTAGCCGGTTTTGTTTGAAAGGAGCATCTTCTTCAGGTTGCTGAAGATGATCCAGGACCAATTGACCGGTGTCCTAACCGTTATAGCGATCATCATCTCGAAAAGCCTTTGGGTGTAATAATAGCTTTTCTCTCTGCCCAAGATGGACTTTCCCAAAATCTCACAAAGAAGCTGGTACTTGTGAGAGAGTTGGCTTTTAGCACCCCAGGGTCTAACCGGGATGTCAGAGTTGGAGAACCGACGACACATTTCTTCCATGGTCACCGGAGAGTAAGTTAAGTCGGTTACCCCTTCAGTGGAAGTATTCAGCGAAATCCGTCTCGCTGAATAGAAATTTCTGACCGTAAACTTGTGCAACGATTTTGTCTCGATGCACTTCCTTTGCGGTCTGGAAGAATTCTTCGACTACTAGGTAGTCGAGAATGAATCTGCTTTCGAGGAATCCTCTTAGCCCGCTTCTTTCAATGGCTAAGAACATTTCTCTAACCTCATGGTCTTCATATTGGTAGATTGAGTTAAAATCAGCCAATAGAATCTTCTTTGCTAGAGAGTTGGAGTTCATGTTCTTGAGAGAGTTTTAAGCTCAAGACTGTTTTTGTGAATAGTGATTTTGTGAAGATTTATGAAGGTTTAAGGGTGGTTTATATAGCCAGGGGTTCGGCTAGATTAGTAGGTTAAGCATGCTTGATGATGTCATCAGTTATTTAACAGGCTTTAACTTGTTGAAGTAAATAATGTTTATTTCCAAAGCAAAAACTAATTATTACCAAGATATTCATGATGACAAAAATCTGTTGACAAGATGTGAGTCTCTCTCTCTTGATGATGGGCACATGTCGTCATCTCGATTGCGGTAGACTGTTTTCATTTATTACAGGCTTCATTTCTCAAGTTTATGCATGAAAACTCAGTTAGTGATCCCAAGTTAACCGGAGAAGTTCATTCCATCAGACCAGAATGCATTTGTACTAAGCGGTTTTCCATGACCGGTCTTAGTTGGATATTTTGTTCCGATTGTGAAGAAAATGTTAAGTTACGTCAACATTTGTTCATCTTTGGATTGAGTATATCCACTTCAACCTCGTCATTTCAACCGTATAGTAAGTATACATGTGATTTGAAGTTATGAAGTAATCGGGCATAACCAGAGACTTCCTCCCGGTTAGCATTCTTGAATTGTCAATGGCCTATTTGAATATGGTTTGAGAAGCGAGAGCTTCTCCCTGAACACATATCCCGGTTTCTCATTGTTACTTAGGTAATCAATATGCATGCATAATCATGATATGAGTTGATTAACATTAGTAATTCCCAAAATATTTCGAAAGTGAGAAAACTTAGCTTCCTGTAGCGGTTTTGTGAAGATGTCCGCTACTTGTTGCTCGGTCGAGACGTATTCCAGTCGGATGTGTTTCTCCTGAACGTGCTCCCGGATGAAATGATGTCTTATATCAATATGCTTTGTTCTTGAGTGCAACACCGGATTGTATGTAATTGCTATAGCGCTGGTGTTGTCACAGAATATTGGAGACTCCTTGGCCTCTATACCGAAGTCCCTTAGTTGTTGTTGGATCCAGAGGAGTTGTGCACAGTAGCTTCTTGCCGTTATGTACTCTGCCTCGGCAGTTGATGTTGCAACAGATGTTTGTTTCTTGCTGCTCCAGGTGATTAACCGGTCACCTAAGAACTGGCAGGTTCCACTTGTACTCTTTCTATCAATCTTGCATCCTGCGTAATCGGCGTCTGAGTAGCTTATAAGGTTGAAGCTTGAGTCTTTTGGATACCAAAGTCCCACTTCTTGAGTTCCCTTCAGATATTTTAATATTCTTTTGGCCGTAGTATAATGTGATTGCTTTGGATTGTCTTGGAATCTTCCGCATACCCCAACCGCAAACAGAATGTCAGGTCGGCTGGCTGTTAGATAGAGCAATGATCCGATCATTCCTCGATATGTTGTGATGTCAACGACTTGACCATCCTCGTCTTTGTCCAGTTTTACAGAAGGACTCATTGGCGTAGCCGCTTCAGCGCATGTATCCATTCGGAATTTCTTCAGCAGTTCGGCTGTATACTTCGGTTGGCTTATGAAGGTTCCGGCTTCAATCTGCTTAACCTGAAGTCCTAGAAAGAAACTCAATTCTCCCATCATACTCATTTAAAATTTGTCAGTCATCATTTTTGAAAACTTATCACATAATTTTGGATCAGTTGATCCGAATATAATATCATCGACATAAATCTGAACGAGTAATATTTGTTCCTTTCTTTCAAATTTGAAAAGTGTTTTGTCTACCGAACCTATTGTGAATTTGTGATCAAATAAAAATTGTGTCAATGTATCATACCAAGCTCTTGGAGCTTGTTTCAAACCAGAAAGGGCTTTGTTCAGCCGGTAAACATGATTTTCGTGTTCTGGGTTTTTGAAACCTGGAGGTTGATTAACATATACCTCTTCATTCACTTTACCGTTTAGAAAAGCACTTTTAACATCCATTTGAAAAACTTTGAAATTTTTAAAAGCTGCGTATGCTAAAAATATTCTAATGGCCTCAAGTCTAGCTACAGGGGTAAATGATTATTCAAAATCAATGCCTTCATCCTGTTTATAGCCTTGAGCCACTAACCGGGCTTTGTTCCTCGTAACTAAACCGTCTTCATTGAGTTTATTTCTGAATACCCATCGTGTTCCTATAACCGGTTTGTTTTTCGGTCTAGGGACTAGGTACCAGACTTTATTCCTCTCAAACTCGTTTAATTTCTCTTGCATTGCTAAGATCCAATCGGGATCTGACAATGCTTCATCCACCTTTTTCGGCTCAATTTGTGATATGAAAGCTGAGTTTTCATAGTGATCCAAATTCTGTTGCCTAGTTCGGACGGGTGAGGATATGTTACCTATTACTAGTTCAAGAGGATGATTTTTGTTCCTTCTGAGGTTTATCCGAGACGTGTCTATCAAGCTTTCGGTTGGCTGATCAAGGTTAGACTGATCGGTAAGTTGAACAGAGTCAGACCGACCGATTTCTTCAGTAGAAACTGAAGAGTCAACTTTCTGCGGTAAAGCAGCTTGATCAGGCTGAGATTCAGCATCAACCGCTTGGTCCTTGACAAATCGTCTAAAAACCGGAACCTCGTCTTCATCATCAGAATAGATATTGAAGTTTTCCATTCTGTTGTGAAGATCAAAGGGTAATGTAGTGTTTCGTTCAACCGATTCATCGAAAATAACATGTGCGGTTTCTTCAACTGTTAAAGTCCTAGTATTGTATATTCTGTAGGCTTTACTTACAGCTGAATATCCCAACATTATTCCCTCATCAGATTTAGCATCAAAAGCGGTCAAGTAGTTCTTGCCGTTATTGTGAACAAAACATTTGCTGCCAAAAATTCGAAAATGCCGTACGCTTGGAATTTGATCATAGTAAATTTCAAAAAGAGTTTTGGACAAACGTTTAGTTACTAAAGATCGGTTTTGTGTGTAGCATGCGGTATTGATAGCTTCAGCCCAAAACTTTTGAGCAATACCCGAATCAGCTATCATTGACCTTGCGGCTTCCTTGAGAGTTCGGTTTCTTCTCTCAGCCAGGCCGTTTTGTTGAGGAGTTCTGGCACTAAACAACTCGTGTCTAATACCGGAGTCATCAAGAAAAGTTGTTAAATTGCTGTTTATAAATTCAGTTCCTCTATCACTTCTGATTTTGTTTACTCGAATAGATTTTTCATTTTGTATTCTCAAGATCAGTTTGATCAGGTTTGGAGTTGCTTGGTTTTTAGAAGATAGAAAAGTTACCCAAGTAAATTTAGAATAATCATCAATAACTACCATAGTATAATGCATGCCTCCTAAACTAGTTACTTTAACCGGACCAAACAAATCCATATTCAAAAGTTCTAAGCATCGTTCAGATTGATAATTTCCTTTACTTGAAAGATGACTTTACTTGTTTGCCCATTTGACATGCAACACATACTTTATCTTTTGAAAACTTAACATTTGGAAAACCGTGAACTAGTTCCTTGGAACATATGAAGTTAATTGTTTTGAAATTTAAATGGTTTAACCGTTTATGCCAAAGCCAGTTTGGATCATTTCCGGCTATCATACACACATATTTTTCAAAATCAGTTTTCCAATTAACTTTGTAAATGTTTCTCATTCGGTTATCGGTTAGAAGAATATCATTATCCTGATTCTTAACTAAACATGCTTTTTTATGAAATTCAACTTTGTAACCCACATCACACATTTGACTTATACTTAACAAGTTAAAACGCAGTTCTTCTACCAGCAATACATTATTTATGGATAGATTACCATGGACAATCTTACCCTTGCCCACGGTTTTACCTTTCGAGTTGTCACCGCATGTTATGATTGCTCCGGTTTCATACTTGATGTCGGTTAGTAGCTCTTCGTTTCCGGTCATATGTCTTGAACATCCACTGTCCAGGTACCATTCCGAATTCTTTAATCGGTTGCTCCTCCTAACCTGCAACAGAAAATTATTTACACCTTTTTGGTACCCACATTCAGTTGGGTCCATGATTGATTAGAACCTTTGGGATCCAGACTTGAATAAGTCGGATCACTTTCCCGGTATCTGTTCTTATAATATTTGGCTTAACTTCTTGACTGTTGCTCAAGAATGCCTTATGTTGTGATGAGTTCCTTTGAGATCGAGTTTTGTTTGGTTTGTTTGGTTTCCGGTTGGCTTTCCTTCTCTCAGGATGAAGCCAGTTTTCGGATTCAGTTGGACTTACATATTTAAGTTCTTCTTCCGGTTTTAAGTCATTTTCGGTTGTTGAACTCTTGACAAATCTTATAAATGGAAGATTGTTTTTCGTGAGTTTCATCCCGTTAGATTGTTTTGATTCGTTTTGCTTATTTGGTTCGTAACCGATACCAAACCTACACTTAGGATGTCTTTTATAATTACACATTTGTTTTACAGCCTTACGTGATCTATCCCACGCAGCCGTGACATACAGTGCTCGTTCATCGGTTTCAGTTGCCGGTTGAATTGTCTTCTCATTATCGGAGAATAGTTCATTCGGTTCATACATTTCGGTTTCATATGTTTTAACAGGTACATTATTTGACTTTACGGTTTTAGATTCTACCGGAGTTGGTATGTACGCAGATATGTTTCTGAACTCAGCGACCATTTCGTTGAGTGCATAAATTAAATCTTCTTTGGTAAACTCGTTAGAAGAGAAATCAAATACCTCTTCGTCGTTTGCCATGAAACATGTCACTCTTTCTTCACTGTCTTCATTATCGGAGTACGCCCACTCGCTTCCACCGTCGGATGCAATGAGTGCTTTCTTTATCTCCTTTCCTTCGTCTGTATGCTGATCATCGTTTCTCCGGTAGTCGTTTCGTTGGTTATCATTTCTCCGGTAGTTGTTCCCTTGGTAGTTGTTTCCCTGGTACCGGTTGCCTTGATAGTTGTTCCCTTGATAGTTTCCTTCCGGTTTTCTATCGTCTCTCCTTGGTTTTCTACATTCTGACCTGAAATGTCCAAAACCGTCACAGTTATAGCATCTTTTATTTGATTTATCTACATAATTATAATTAAAATCGTTGTTAGATGGTGGCTGGCTCTTCTTCATGAATCTCCCAAATTTCTGAGCTAGCATCGCCATCACATCTTCACTGATCTGATCAGCGCTTTTGACTAGAGACGGAACGGTTGATACTTGGACCGCCGGTTCCACCGATGTAACCAAAGCTCTGGTTGCGGTTGATGTGGATGTTTCATCTTCGATCCGAGACTTAATCTCGAACTCGTAGGCTTTTAGATCCTCGAACACATCATGCAACTTCATCTGCACGAGGGTGCTTGATTCCCTCATCACCATGGTCTTGATATCCCAAGTGCTCGGCAGTGATCTTAAGGCTTTGATGATTACTTCTCGGTTGTCATACTTCTTTCCGAGTGTTTGAAGCTCGTTGACCACACTGGTGAACCGATTGCTGAATTCTTTCATGTTTTCCCCGGTTTCATCCTGATGTTTTCATATTTCTGTGTAGCCACCAAGATTTTATTCTCCTTTGTTCTTTCGTTTCCCTCATGAATCTGAATGATCGTTTCCCAGGCTTCCTTTGCATTTTCACATTCTGATATTTTGTTCAAGGTGTTATCATCTATAGCCTTATAGATGTGTCTCATGCAATGGTTGTCCAGGTTACTCCGTCTTCGATCTTCATTTGTCCATTGATCTGCCTCCTTGTTGATCTTGATCGGTCCCTCCTTCAGGACTCGACTCATTTCATCATCTAGAGTAATCAGATATAAATACATCTGTTTCTTCCAACTGCTAAACGCTTCACTGTGGGTCATGCTTCCCATCTTCTTCGGTTGCTTGAGTGCTAAGAACCTCGCTCTCTGATACCACTTGTTCGGATCGGGGACGCACTTGGAGGACCGGGGTGTTTCCGGTTTTAGGAAGAGTGGCCGCTTACACAACACACAACACTTTGGTGATAGTCCGGTTAGAGGCTATAACCGTTCTCAGCACTTCGCAAACTGTCATAGACTCTTGAACCGGGTTCAAGGGCGGAAATGTCTGTTTCAGTTTGAAGCAACGTATGCGACTTAGATGATGTTTAGAAGGAGTAGGTTTTAGAGATGGAGTGTATGGACCGGCTTTTGATTTAAGGAGTAATATTGTTTTGGTTAGGTTTAGTAAGTAAGCAGGAAATAAAGGAAATGACACGAGACAAGATTTTTTATGGATGTTTAGAGCAAACCCTCCTACGTCACCCCTTCTTCTCAGGTTATGAGAAGGATCTCCACTAACTTTCAAAGTTACAACAACACTGCCGGTCGAGCCCAACTCGCTACTCGCCGGTTGCACCAACTCATTCTTGATGTAATACAATAACTCAACACAAACACACTCAGAAAGCTTTCCGGTTTTTAACACACCGGTTTTGGATCGTAAAAGTTTATCTCTCTAAGAGTTTGTGACTTATAGCTTTTATTAGAGGGATGTGACTCGTTTTCTTGCTTGATATGATTCGCATTAAATGAGGACGCTTCATCTTCCTTTTATAGTAGATGAGATCCCAACGGTCATTTTCTTCTCTCTCCTCTGGATTGGTTGATCATTATCACGCCGGTGCAGGGAGGTTACTTGCACGTTTCACCTTCCTCAATACTTGACAATCATGCAGACACCTCTGAGTGTATGATGACGTAACCGGTTTTCAGATTCGAACACGTGTCGGGCATGCACCTCCGGTTGTTAACATCGGATCAGTAAACGATCATTTCTTTCCTCGCATGCTTCCGATCAGATCTTATCTTCTTTTATCTCTTCGAGACACGTCTATTTCGTCATGTTACGTCACTCTTGCAGATTGAGTTTCCGGTTTTGTCTCTTGTACGATATGATCCGGCTGGAATGTAAATCTTGTCTTTTCTGGCCGGTTACTTGAGATGGTAAAAACCGGTTCCTCTAATCTTGACTTGATCGCTTGGGACTGTTTTTCTTTGAGATATTTCAACAGCCGGTTGATGATGTTCCAGCCGGTTAATACGATTGGATCTATTCCTGCACATAGACGTTAACAACTGTTTAGTTTTTCTAGCCGGTTCCAAAAATTAACATTACTTCATTTTTCTTATCAATTTCTCCCTTTTTGATTATTTAGAATAAATATTCAAAACTTGTAATGTATGGCCGGTTTGAAAATTAACTTTCTTAATTTTTCTTATCACTAACCGTTGGACAAAGATTCGAAAGGTTGATAGAGATAGAGGAGGACGTCATCAACCTAACAAAAGCTAAGAATCCCAACGAAGCCTTGGACCAACACGCAATAGTGGAACCGCGTGCTCGTCTACAAAAGCTAGCCGAACATATTCGAAAACTTACAGAAAGGTATATTCCAGGAACACCGAAGTCTCAACTACAACTCTTGGTGTTGGAGTTACTTGCGGTCAAGAAAGGAGAGTTCATCGACGAAGTGGCGCGGCTTGAAGTGGTGCCCGAACAGCAAGATACAACGCACTCTCCAACTCTTGAAAACGCTGACAGTCAGAACCCAGGCGATAAGTCTCCTCCAGCGGATCAGACGATCGACATAACCGACGATAGGACAGAGGCTCCTCTCACCGACAATCTTGAATCTGATCAAGTCCGGGATTCAGAACCGGCCATTACGGAAGAGAAGGTCATGACTATCATCAACGAATTTGCCAACACCGTGGTTCGACTGTGGAAGAAGAAAATCAAGAAAGCCGCGGTCCAAGCGCTCAAGATAGCCGAGACAACAAGGAGTGATCTTGGAAAGGCGGACGAGCGGATCACGTCGGTTGAAACCAACTATGGTGAAGCCGATGTTCGGTACGGCGCTCATCTTAAGTGAACAATTGCCTTGGAGGACATGACTCCGAAGTTGGCGGATGAACTCAAGTCGGTAAGCCAAAGGGTAGTGGAGTTGGAACGGTCTTAAGAAAAGACCGAGCAACGACTTACAAAGGTCGATGAGGACCTAGGGCCGTCAAGTACCCAAGCCGGCTCTACACTCAACAAGGTCATATGACTTGAAGAGAAGAATGCAACCCTTGAGGAAAGGAACACCAGGCTTGAAGCCGACCTCAAGGCGGTCACCGAGCAGGTGACTGAGTTAATAAAGACCAAGCTGGCTGTCGATAAAGCGGTTGAGGAGGCAAACGCTCAGGCGGCTAAGGAACTTCAGGATGCACTGGATGAGCAGAACCGAACACAGAAGGGGGCGGCACGGTCTGATGCGAACTTCAACGAACGCTTACGGATATTAACGACCAAAAATCCGGAACTCGCAAAAACCGTGGCGGCCAAACAAGCCGAAAAAGCTAACCGGTTGATGGCTCAACAGGAAACATACCACAACTACGAAAAGATTCACAAGAAGTCCAAGGCGGCTACCTACTCTTCGGCTCCAGCAACACGAAAAAGGAAAGTTCCTTCAAGAAAGGCTCAAGTCACCGAGATGCTTGGCAGAATCACCGAGACGGTTGTTGACCCACCATTCCACCCGACTTTGCAAAACGAGGATGACTTCGAAGAGAATCTCGAGCCGCAACCCACAAGACAGCGAGTTTTCGATGCGGTTCCAGTCAGTACGGTCGGTCAACCATTCCCTCCTCACACGGACACCTCGGGAGCTGGAGGTTCCTCTTCAAGACCGGCTCAACCGGCTAAGGGACAACCAACAGATGAACTGATGGAAGACTTCCTGCCATCTAGATTGAACAAATAGGGGCTTTCTTTTCTACCTTTATTTATGTTTGCTTCGGTTTCTACATATAGAGAGTTGGAGTTCATGTTCTTGAGAGAGTTTTAAGCTCAAGACTGTTTTTGTGAATAGTGATTTTGTGAAGATTTATGAAGGTTTAAGGGTGGTTTATATAGCCAGGGGTTCGGCTAGATTAGTAGGTTAAGCTTGCTTGATGATGTCATCAGTTATTTAACAGGCTTTAACTTGTTGAAGTAAATAATGTTTATTTCCAAAGCAAAAACTAATTATTACCAAGATATTCATGATGACAAAAATCTGTTGACAAGATGTGAGTCTCTCTCTCTTGATGATGGGCACATGTCGTCATCTCGATTGCGGTAGACTGTTTTCATTTATTACAGGCTTCATTTCTCAAGTTTATGCATGAAAACTCAGTTAGTGATCCCAAGTTAACCGGAGAAGTTCATTCCATCAGACCAGAATGCATTTGTACTAAGCGGTTTTCCATGACCGGTCTTAGTTGGATATTTTGTTCCGATTGTGAAGAAAATGTTAAGTTACGTCAACATTTGTTCATCTTTGGATTGAGTATATCCACTTCAACCTCGTCATTTCAACCGTATAGTAAGTATACATGTGATTTGAAGTTATGAAGTAATCGGGCATAACCAGAGACTTCCTCCCGGTTAGCATTCTTGAATTGTCAATGGCCTATTTGAATATGGTTTGAGAAGCGAGAGCTTCTCCCTGAACACATATCCCGGTTTCTCATTGTTACTTAGGTAATCAATATGCATGCATAATCATGATATGAGTTGATTAACATTAGTAATTCCCAAAATATTTCGAAAGTGAGAAAACTTAGCTTCCTGTAGCGGTTTTGTGAAGATGTCCGCTACTTGTTGCTCGGTCGAGACGTATTCCAGTCGGATGTGTTTCTCCTGAACGTGCTCCCGGATGAAATGATGTCTTATATCAATATGCTTTGTTCTTGAGTGCAACACCGGATTGTATGTAATTGCTATAGCGCTGGTGTTGTCACAGAATATTGGAGACTCCTTGGCCTCTATACCGAAGTCCCTTAGTTGTTGTTGGATCCAGAGGAGTTGTGCACAGTAGCTTCTTGCCGTTATGTACTCTGCCTCGGCAGTTGATGTTGCAACAGATGTTTGTTTCTTGCTGCTCCAGGTGATTAACCGGTCACCTAAGAACTGGCAGGTTCCACTTGTACTCTTTCTATCAATCTTGCATCCTGCGTAATCGGCGTCTGAGTAGCTTATAAGGTTGAAGCTTGAGTCTTTTGGATACCAAAGTCCCACTTCTTGAGTTCCCTTCAGATATTTTAATATTCTTTTGGCCGTAGTATAATGTGATTGCTTTGGATTGTCTTGGAATCTTCCGCATACCCCAACCGCAAACAGAATGTCAGGTCGGCTGGCTGTTAGATAGAGCAATGATCCGATCATTCCTCGATATGTTGTGATGTCAACGACTTGACCATCCTCGTCTTTGTCCAGTTTTACAGAAGGACTCATTGGCGTAGCCGCTTCAGCGCATGTATCCATTCGGAATTTCTTCAGCAGTTCGGCTGTATACTTCGGTTGGCTTATGAAGGTTCCGGCTTCAATCTGCTTAACCTGAAGTCCTAGAAAGAAACTCAATTCTCCCATCATACTCATTTAAAATTTGTCAGTCATCATTTTTGAAAACTTATCACATAATTTTGGATCAGTTGATCCGAATATAATATCATCGACATAAATCTGAACGAGTAATATTTGTTCCTTTCTTTCAAATTTGAAAAGTGTTTTGTCTACCGAACCTATTGTGAATTTGTGATCAAATAAAAATTGTGTCAATGTATCATACCAAGCTCTTGGAGCTTGTTTCAAACCAGAAAGGGCTTTGTTCAGCCGGTAAACATGATTTTCGTGTTCTGGGTTTTTGAAACCTGGAGGTTGATTAACATATACCTCTTCATTCACTTTACCGTTTAGAAAAGCACTTTTAACATCCATTTGAAAAACTTTGAAATTTTTAAAAGCTGCGTATGCTAAAAATATTCTAATGGCCTCAAGTCTAGCTACAGGGGTAAATGATTATTCAAAATCAATGCCTTCATCCTGTTTATAGCCTTGAGCCACTAACCGGGCTTTGTTCCTCGTAACTAAACCGTCTTCATTGAGTTTATTTCTGAATACCCATCGTGTTCCTATAACCGGTTTGTTTTTCGGTCTAGGGACTAGGTACCAGACTTTATTCCTCTCAAACTCGTTTAATTTCTCTTGCATTGCTAAGATCCAATCGGGATCTGACAATGCTTCATCCACCTTTTTCGGCTCAATTTGTGCTATGAAAGCTGAGTTTTCATAGTGATCCAAATTCTGTTGCCTAGTTCGGACGGGTGAGGATATGTTACCTATTACTAGTTCAAGAGGATGATTTTTGTTCCTTCTGAGGTTTATCCGAGACGTGTCTATCAAGCTTTCGGTTGGCTGATCAAGGTTAGACTGATCGGTAAGTTGAACAGAGTCAGACCGACCGATTTCTTCAGTAGAAACTGAAGAGTCAACTTTCTGCGGTAAAGCAGCTTGATCAGGCTGAGATTCAGCATCAACCGCTTGGTCCTTGACAAATCGTCTAAAAACCGGAACCTCGTCTTCATCATCAGAATAGATATTGAAGTTTTCCATTCTGTTGTGAAGATCAAAGGGTAATGTAGTGTTTCGTTCAACCGATTCATCGAAAATAACATGTGCGGTTTCTTCAACTGTTAAAGTCCTAGTATTGTATATTCTGTAGGCTTTACTTACAGCTGAATATCCCAACATTATTCCCTCATCAGATTTAGCATCAAAAGCGGTCAAGTAGTTCTTGCCGTTATTGTGAACAAAACATTTGCTGCAAAAAATTCGAAAATGCCGTACGCTTGGAATTTGATCATAGTAAATTTCAAAAAGAGTTTTGGACAAACGTTTAGTTACTAAAGATCGGTTTTGTGTGTAGCATGCGGTATTGATAGCTTCAGCCCAAAACTTTTGAGCAATACCCGAATCAGCTATCATTGACCTTGCGGCTTCCTTGAGAGTTCGGTTTCTTCTCTCAGCCAGGCCGTTTTGTTGAGGAGTTCTGGCACTAAACAACTCGTGTCTAATACCGGAGTCATCAAGAAAAGTTGTTAAATTGCTGTTTATAAATTCAGTTCCTCTATCACTTCTGATTTTGTTTACTCGAATAGATTTTTCATTTTGTATTCTCAAGATCAGTTTGATCAGGTTTGGAGTTGCTTGGTTTTTAGAAGATAGAAAAGTTACCCAAGTAAATTTAGAATAATCATCAATAACTACCATAGTATAATGCATGCCTCCTAAACTAGTTACTTTAACCGGACCAAACAAATCCATATTCAAAAGTTCTAAGCATCGTTCAGATTGATAATTTCCTTTACTTGAAAGATGACTTTACTTGTTTGCCCATTTGACATGCAACACATACTTTATCTTTTGAAAACTTAACATTTGGAAAACCGTGAACTAGTTCCTTGGAACATATGAAGTTAATTGTTTTGAAATTTAAATGGTTTAACCGTTTATGCCAAAGCCAGTTTGGATCATTTCCGGCTATCATACACACATATTTTTCAAAATCAGTTTTCCAATTAACTTTGTAAATGTTTCTCATTCGGTTATCGGTTAGAAGAATATCATTATCCTGATTCTTAACTAAACATGCTTTTTTATGAAATTCAACTTTGTAACCCACATCACACATTTGACTTATACTTAACAAGTTAAAACGCAGTTCTTCTACCAGCAATACATTATTTATGGATAGATTACCATGGACAATCTTACCCTTGCCCACGGTTTTACCTTTCGAGTTGTCACCGCATGTTATGATTGCTCCGGTTTCATACTTGATGTCGGTTAGTAGCTCTTCGTTTCCGGTCATATGTCTTGAACATCCACTGTCCAGGTACCATTCCGAATTCTTTAATCGGTTGCTCCTCCTAACCTGCAACAGAAAATTATTTACACCTTTTTGGTACCCACATTCAGTTGGGTCCATGATTGATTAGAACCTTTGGGATCCAGACTTGAATAAGTCGGATCACTTTCCCGGTATCTGTTCTTATAATATTTGGCTTAACTTCTTGACTGTTGCTCAAGAATGCCTTATGTTGTGATGAGTTCCTTTGAGATCGAGTTTTGTTTGGTTTGTTTGGTTTCCGGTTGGCTTTCCTTCTCTCAGGATGAAGCCAGTTTTCGGATTCAGTTGGACTTACATATTTAAGTTCTTCTTCCGGTTTTAAGTTATTTTCGGTTGTTGAACTCTTGACAAATCTTATAAATGGAAGATTGTTTTTCGTGAGTTTCATCCCGTTAGATTGTTTTGATTCGTTTTGCTTATTTGGTTCGTAACCGATACCAAACCTACACTTAGGATGTCTTTTATAATTACACATTTGTTTTACAGCCTTACGTGATCTATCCCACGCAGCCGTGACATACAGTGCTCGTTCATCGGTTTCAGTTGCCGGTTGAATTGTCTTCTCATTATCGGAGAATAGTTCATTCGGTTCATACATTTCGGTTTCATATGTTTTAACAGGTACATTATTTGACTTTACGGTTTTAGATTCTACCGGAGTTGGTATGTACGCAGATATGTTTCTGAACTCAGCGACCATTTCGTTGAGTGCATAAATTAAATCTTCTTTGGTAAACTCGTTAGAAGAGAAATCAAATACCTCTTCGTCGTTTGCCATGAAACATGTCACTCTTTCTTCACTGTCTTCATTATCGGAGTACGCCCACTCGCTTCCACCGTCGGATGCAATGAGTGCTTTCTTTATCTCCTTTCCTTCGTCTGTATGCTGATCATCGTTTCTCCGGTAGTCGTTTCGTTGGTTATCATTTCTCCGGTAGTTGTTCCCTTGGTAGTTGTTTCCCTGGTACCGGTTGCCTTGATAGTTGTTCCCTTGATAGTTTCCTTCCGGTTTTCTATCGTCTCTCCTTGGTTTTCTACATTCTGACCTGAAATGTCCAAAACCGTCACAGTTATAGCATCTTTTATTTGATTTATCTACATAATTATAATTAAAATCGTTGTTAGATGGTGGCTGGCTCTTCTTCATGAATCTCCCAAATTTCTGAGCTAGCATCGCCATCACATCTTCACTGATCTGATCAGCGCTTTTGACTAGAGACGGAACGGTTGATACTTGGACCGCCGGTTCCACCGATGTAACCAAAGCTCTGGTTGCGGTTGATGTGGATGTTTCATCTTCGATCCGAGACTTAATCTCGAACTCGTAGGCTTTTAGATCCTCGAACACATCATGCAACTTCATCTGCACGAGGGTGCTTGATTCCCTCATCACCATGGTCTTGATATCCCAAGTGCTCGGCAGTGATCTTAAGGCTTTGATGATTACTTCTCGGTTGTCATACTTCTTTCCGAGTGTTTGAAGCTCGTTGACCACACTGGTGAACCGATTGCTGAATTCTTTCATGTTTTCCCCGGTTTCATCCTGATGTTTTCATATTTCTGTGTAGCCACCAAGATTTTATTCTCCTTTGTTCTTTCGTTTCCCTCATGAATCTGAATGATCGTTTCCCAGGCTTCCTTTGCATTTTCACATTCTGATATTTTGTTCAAGGTGTTATCATCTATAGCCTTATAGATGTGTCTCATGCAATGGTTGTCCAGGTTACTCCGTCTTCGATCTTCATTTGTCCATTGATCTGCCTCCTTGTTGATCTTGATCGGTCCCTCCTTCAGGACTCGACTCATTTCATCATCTAGAGTAATCAGATATAAATACATCTGTTTCTTCCAACTGCTAAACGCTTCACTGTGGGTCATGCTTCCCATCTTCTTCGGTTGCTTGAGTGCTAAGAACCTCGCTCTGATACCACTTGTTCGGATCGGGGACGCACTTGGAGGACCGGGGTGTTTCCGGTTTTAGGAAGAGTGGCCGCTTACACAACACACAACACTTTGGTGATAGTCCGGTTAGAGGCTATAACCGTTCTCAGCACTTCGCAAACTGTCATAGACTCTTGAACCGGGTTCAAGGGCGGAAATGTCTGTTTCAGTTTGAAGCAACGTATGCGACTTAGATGATGTTTAGAAGGAGTAGGTTTTAGAGATGGAGTGTATGGACCGGCTTTTGATTTAAGGAGTAATATTGTTTTGGTTAGGTTTAGTAAGTAAGCAGGAAATAAAGGAAATGACACGAGACAAGATTTTTTATGGATGTTTAGAGCAAACCCTCCTACGTCACCCCTTCTTCTCAGGTTATGAGAAGGATCTCCACTAACTTTCAAAGTTACAACAACACTGCCGGTCGAGCCCAACTCGCTACTCGCCGGTTGCACCAACTCATTCTTGATGTAATACAATAACTCAACACAAACACACTCAGAAAGCTTTCCGGTTTTTAACACACCGGTTTTGGATCGTAAAAGTTTATCTCTCTAAGAGTTTGTGACTTATAGCTTTTATTAGAGGGATGTGACTCGTTTTCTTGCTTGATATGATTCGCATTAAATGAGGACGCTTCATCTTCCTTTTATAGTAGATGAGATCCCAACGGTCATTTTCTTCTCTCTCCTCTGGATTGGTTAATCATTATCACGCCGGTGCAGGGAGGTTACTTGCACGTTTCACCTTCCTCAATACTTGACAATCATGCAGACACCTCTGAGTGTATGATGACGTAACCGGTTTTCAGATTTGAACACGTGTCGGGCATGCACCTCCGGTTGTTAACATCGGATCAGTAAACCATCATTTCTTTCCTCGCATGCTTCCGATCAGATCTTATCTTCTTTTATCTCTTCGAGACACGTCTATTTCGTCATGTTACGTCACTCTTGCAGATTGAGTTTCCGGTTTTGTCTCTTGTACGATATGATCCGGCTGGAATGTAAATCTTGTCTTTTCTGGCCGGTTACTTGAGATGGTAAAAACCGGTTCCTCTAATCTTGACTTGATCGCTTGGGACTGTTTTTCTTTGAGATATTTCAACAGCCGGTTGATGATGTTCCAGCCGGTTAATACGATTGGATCTATTCCTGCACATAGACGTTAACAACTGTTTAGTTTTTCTAGCCGGTTCCAAAAATTAACATTACTTCATTTTTCTTATCAATTTCTCCCTTTTTGATTATTTAGAATAAATATTCAAAACTTGTAATGTATGGCCGGTTTGAAAATTAACTTTCTTAATTTTTCTTATCACTAACCGTTGGACAAAGATTCGAAAGGTTGATAGAGATAGAGGAGGACGTCATCAACCTAACAAAAGCTAAGAATCCCAACGAAGCCTTGGACCAACACGCAATAGTGGAACCGCGTGCTCGGCTACAAAAGCTAGCCGAACATATTCGAAAACTTACAGAAAGGTATATTCCAGGAACACCGAAGTCTCAACTACAACTCTTGGTGTTGGAGTTACTTGCGGTCAAGAAAGGAGAGTTCATCGACGAAGTGGCGCGGCTTGAAGTGGTGCCCGAACAGCAAGATACAACGCACTCTCCAACTCTTGAAAACGCTGACGGTCAGAACCCAGGCGATAAGTCTCCTCCAGCGGATCAGACGATCGACATAACCGACGATAGGACAGAGGCTCCTCTCACCGACAATCTTGAATCTGATCAAGTCCGGGATTCAGAACCGGCCATTACGGAAGAGAAGGTCATGACTATCATCAACGAATTTGCCAACACCGTGGTTCGACTGTGGAAGAAGAAAATCAAGAAAGCCGCGGTCCAAGCGCTCAAGATAGCCGAGACAACAAGGAGTGATCTTGGAAAGGCGGACGAGCGGATCACGTCGGTTGAAACCAACTATGGTGAAGCCGATGTTCGGTACGGCGCTCATCTTAAGTGAACAATTGCCTTGGAGGACATGACTCCGAAGTTGGCGGATGAACTCAAGTCGGTAAGCCAAAGGGTAGTGGAGTTGGAACGGTCTTAAGAAAAGACCGAGCAACGACTTACAAAGGTCGATGAGGACCTAGGGCCGTCAAGTACCCAAGCCGGCTCTACACTCAACAAGGTCATATGACTTGAAGAGAAGAATGCAACCCTTGAGGAAAGGAACACCAGGCTTGAAGCCGACCTCAAGGCGGTCACCGAGCAGGTGACTGAGTTAATAAAGACCAAGCTGGCTGTCGATAAAGCGGTTGAGGAGGCAAACGCTCAGGCGGCTAAGGAACTTCAGGATGCACTGGATGAGCAGAACCGAACACAGAAGGGGGCGGCACGGTCTGATGCGAACTTCAACGAACGCTTACGGATATTAACGACCAAAAATCCGGAACTCGCAAAAACCGTGGCGGCCAAACAAGCCGAAAAAGCTAACCGGTTGATGGCTCAACAGGAAACATACCACAACTACGAAAAGATTCACAAGAAGTCCAAGGCGGCTACCTACTCTTCGGCTCCAGCAACACGAAAAAGGAAAGTTCCTTCAAGAAAGGCTCAAGTCACCGAGATGCTTGGCAGAATCACCGAGACGGTTGTTGACCCACCATTCCACCCGACTTTGCAAAACGAGGATGACTTCGAAGAGAATCTCGAGCCGCAACCCACAAGACAGCGAGTTTTCGATGCGGTTCCAGTCAGTACGGTCGGTCAACCATTCCCTCCTCACACGGACACCTCGGGAGCTGGAGGTTCCTCTTCAAGACCAGCTCAACCGGCTAAGGGACAACCAACAGATGAACTGATGGAAGACTTCCTGCCATCTAGATTGAACAAATAGGGGCTTTCTTTTCTACCTTTATTTATGTTTGCTTCGGTTTCTACATATATAGTATTTTGCCCTTTTGCGGTTATCTCTACTTATATATATATAAAGTTTTTTTTGGAAACCGGCCCACATTTGCAATCTCACATGATTTTGATAAGTTTAAATAAAATAATCAAAAAGGGAGAAATTGATAAGATAAAAGATCAAACTTTTCTCAAAATTTTCCAAAATTTTTCGAAAAATTCTCCCAAGTCAGTTTCAAAAATCCGGTCAAAATAAACTCTTAAAAACAGAACCGGCCTACGTTTGCAATCTTACATGATTTTGATAATTTTAAATAAAATAATTAAAAAGGGAGAAATTGTTAGATAAAATTAGACCGGTTAATAGAACTTAACACAAATAAACTTCCTATGCAGGAACGGACAAAGAACCAGACCGGTCAAATCACTGAACCGGTTAAGAAACTCAACCGGTCAAACACCTAAACTGACCAGAAACATGACCGCACAAAGAAGGAAAGATCGGTCAAAACAAGAAGGCCAGAAACACTAGACAGTCGGTCATCTAGAAGCCAAGGAATAACCGGAAGCCATCCGGTTAACACACATAACCGACCAGCATAAAAAGATACTTCATGTATCTGTTGAGAATGATACCAGAGGAAAAGACTGAACATTGCCATATTCATACAAGTTTGAGGAAGATCTGCAGGCTGCAGAAGATAGTCCTACAAGATCTTTCTACTTCAGGATAAATTAGAAAGGCAATCTTCCAAGTACAGACAACTGTCTAACCGACAGTTACCACATGGAGTAAAAGACAAACCTAGCCGGTTTGACCTACATACTGGAAGACTAGACCGCTAGGTCTGAAAAGTTGACCGCCAGGTCTGAATCACTGAACCTTTGCTCAACCAATCAAATTCAAGGAAATCTATAAAAGGAGGAGCTGGAGAGGAGTAAATGGGGGACACATTGGACAATTAATTTACAAATGATAAGAGTGTGTTCTATCTCTAGAAAGCTTAAGTGCTAAGTTGAAGTGTAATACTACAATTTCGGTGAAAATTGTACGGGTGTTATCGAGGAAGAAATAAGTCTCGATCGGATTGTATTTGTATTCCTTAGTGAATATCCTTCTCGCGGTTTCGAGAGGAAGAGGTGACGTAGGAGTTTTATCTCCGAACATCCATAAAAATCTGTCTTGTTACTTGTTTTCTGCTTACTTTACTTTATTACCGATTTACACCAACCTACTAATACCGCCTTGACCGACTCAATATACCTAAACCGAATTACTTAGTTTCAAAATCGACCCAACAATCTCCAAACCTGTCTTATTCAAATCCGGTCCTGCCTATCTTGTAAGTGTGCTACTTCAACCTGAAACAAACCACTTCCGCGCTTGAACCTGGTTCAAGGGTTTGTGACAGTTTGTGTAGTATTGAAACCCCGGTATTAATCTCTAACCGGATTAATCACCACCCTTTGAGTGATACGCGCTGACCGGCCAACCCCGGTCCCCCAACCGCGACCTAGATCCTAACAGTTTTTGTATCAATCAAGTATATGAAGTATAAAGGAAGCTATTGGCTAGCTCCTTACACTTCAAAACAACTTTAAAACCAAAACTTGATTTTTGAATACAAACTGTTTTTAATTAATTGATCATCACTCAGGTCGATTGATACCTTAGGGTGATGTTTAAAATATTTTTGAGAGCTTTGTGAAGCTACCCAGGTCTTGGATCGAAGAATCCAAGCCTCCATCAAAATTTCAATTTTGCAATTTTGATGTTCTTGAGGACCGGGAGGTCCGACCGATGATTTTTACATCCGAATCGCGAGGTCAGACCTTTGACCGAGAACCCTCAAAATCTAAGACCGATTGCTTCCACCTAGGACCGAGAGGTTGAACCTAAGACCGAGGAATCTCAATTTTAATCGAGAATTCTCAAACCTAGGACTGATAGAATTAGCCTAGAGATAACCCAGGACCGATGGTTTATAAACCCCTCCGACAATATCAGCCACGGACCGAGAGTTCTCAACACCTCGATCGATGCTTCTTAGTCCGGACCAATGGGTCCGATCAAAAGCCTTGGACCCTAATTGATGAAAACGAACCCAAGGTCTAGGAAACCGGTCCTAAGGCCTATTTGGTTTCCTTTTTCAAAATTCAAAATTATTTTTTTAATTTTGGAACCACGAACCTTTTTTTAAAAATCCCAAAAAATTAGAAAATGTTTTCAAAGTATTTTTTTTAAGATATTTTCAAAAAAATATTTTGATAAAGGCTCATTTGAGATTTATTTTTAAACCCTAATACCTCTAAAAACTAATGTTCTTCAGGTATTTTTTTCCCTAAGTTAACGTAATTAGCAACGTGTATTAACATTTAAATATTGTTGTTAAAATATTTTAAATAATGCACAAACATTATGCATGCTTATGATCGGAAGAATAATCGGTAAAATAAAATATTATACAACCAAATTAGAGACCGTTTTTAAAATAGGTACGGAAGAAGAAGCGCGAAAGTCTTTTTCCCAAGTATCACCAAACTACAAATACAAGAAACTCTAGCCAATACATTTATACACGTATGCCAATTTTTATTGATTTAAAAAAATCAATTGACGAATCTGTTTCAAAATAAATAATATTTTAAATTAATCTAAACAACAGATTTATAATAATCAAACTGTACTTTGATTACTGCAAATCCTTGGATTATTTAAAATTGAACCCCAAATTAATTATTTTTAATTAATTTCAAAACCTGCTAGGAATCATTTTAAAATCTTTTAAAAATAATGTTTTATTTTAAAAGAAGATTATAGACACGCAAACCGAGGCTGAAAATTCTCAAACCTTGAGCTTTTCCGAGAAAACCGTACAAAGATTTTTTTCTAGGGTTACAGCTTTCTAATGACTCTGCTGGGAATTAAATGTGTAACTCGAAAGCATAAACTTGGCTTTTAAAATGTTTGTATCACATTTTCAACTTAATAGGCTTGTCTAAAAAATTACTACACCTAAAAGGCACAAAGTTATACTTTATTAAATGCCTTTACATGAAAAGAGTACACAACCCACACCCTATTTGCAAAGAAATACACGACCGATATCGGTACTTCTACACTTATGTGCAAAGATTGCCAATGGGGAATGAAAACTTATTACAAACCGAGTGATGTTTCGAGAGAAAAAACTAAAATACACGGGATCAACCCCACTCTTTGGAAATGATCCATTCAATAGAGCGTAGGCATTTGTGGAGGTGGGGGAAAATTCCCAATTGAGTTGATCTTCATTGGTTTATTATATTGGTTTTACCCCCTTGGTGAATGATAATCTCTTATGATTCTCCTTAAAACAAAAAACCTATATACTATCACCAATCTGGTTGTTTGTCGTGCCCAGAAAACCAAAACATTGTCACTACAACCCTTATGTGACTACTATATATATATATATATTATGTGTATGCATGTATAGTTTATGTGAGCTTATCAAACATGTTCCTTCTTTTAAAAAAAACATATTTTGTAAATGTTTTGAATTTCTAGTCTCAAACAATATCCATGTTGATAGATCTCGAGCTAATCCCTTGGATTGAAAGTTTCCACGAAAACGAGTGGTACCATTTGATTTATGGACTAAATCTCATCATGAGGTTCACAAACTTTAAAATAAATCGCACCTTCATGATGCAAATGCAAAGAAGGTGGAGCCATACTAGATGAGTTTACTATATGGGAGAAATGCCCATGTACCCAAGTATAGAATAATTCTGGGCAATCCTGATGATGGACTACAAGAATGTTCTGCATTTGAAACAATTTGTAGAATCAATCTCCTTGAGGAAGCTCTTGCCGGAGGAATACAGATATACAAAAATAACATCCGTGACAATCCTCAAAAAGAATGTCATCGACTTCCAAAAATGGACAAAGATATAAATCAGGAATGGACAAGTCCCCTAACTATATGATCTTCCCTTATTATTTCATAACCAGTTGTATGATTAGAGGGTTAACATGCATTCATTTGACCAATTAATCTATTGTCTGAATAAGCGTAAACACAACAGGAGAATTCGCTATTTTTGTGCCAAAATTCAGCCTTCTTTTGAAGAAAATTTCCTTCTAGTCATCTCCACGCTCTTTCAATTAGAGAGATCTAATTAGGAAGCTCCTTCATCGGGTGAATAACTAGATTAACTAGACGAATTTCCTTACCACTCTTATGTAAGAGAATAAGCGGATTTTGATTTATGACTAAATCGAATTATTAAGAATTTTTATTTTCATACAGGGAAAGCTACTTAGTAAAACATCTCCTCTCTCATCTCGAAATTGAAACAAGCCTAAACCCTCTTCTTTCTTCGCCAATCACTCCCTTTCACTAACGAGTGATTGCCCTCACATCCCAAGCGTTTGTTGGTCCATTTTGTCTCATAAAGTGCTATAATTGATCTCTCATTATAGACTTCTCTTCAATAAATTTGTACATATATTACTCTTACTTTTGACAAATTCAAACACGCAATTACATAGGGACTCACATATGTCATTTTACCATTATTTTTGGTCTTCCTCATCAACCACAAATTCACAAACATATTTACATACGAACTCATATATATAATCTTAACCTTACTTTTAACCTTCCCCATAGACCACAAATTTACACACAAATTTATGTAGAGACTCACACATGTTATTGTTAGGATATAGGTCGGGGCTGGAGAATCGGGGTCTGGCCGGTTAGCACTTTTCACTCAACGGTTGGTATTTAATCTGGTTAGAGATTAACACCGGGTTTTAATACTACACAGGCTGTCACAAACCCTTGAACCGAGTTCAAGTGCAGAAGTGGTTTGTTTCAGACTGAAGCAACATGCACACGGGATTAATGAGGCCAGATTTGGATAAAGTCGGTTTGGAGTTTAGTGGGTCGGTTTGAGATTCGGTAAATCGGTTTAAGTAACTTTTAGTCGGTTAGGGCGATATTATTCGGTTAGTATGAATCAGTTAGAATGTAAAGCCAGTCAGAAAGTAAAGAACAAGACAGATTTTTATGGATGTTCGGAGATAAAACTTCTACGTTACCCCTTCTTCTCGAAACCGCGAGAAGGATATTCACTAAGGAATACACAAGCACAATATCTGATCGATACTTATTTGTTGCTCGATAAACACTCGTACAATTCTCACCGAAATTGTAATCTTACTTCAAATGCACACTTGAGCTCTTTAATCTTAGAGAGATAAACGCAACATATAACTTTGGTTGTTGTAACTACTAGAACTGGTAACTGCATTTACTCCTTCTTTTATAGGTGAAATGTTTCAACGGTCACATTTCATCTCCTTGAATCTGATTGGTTGAGAAGAGGTTCAGTGTTTCAGACCTAGCGGTTTAGACTTCCAATGCGTAGGTCAAACCGGCTGGGTTTGTCTTTTACTTAATATTTCATGAGACTTGGCTATAATGAGGATCATTAGACCGATTTTGGCAATTAGATGTATAGAATTAGACGTACAGTCTAACTCATCGGAGTTAGACGTGTAGTCTAATGAATGCATAAAATTAGACGTACAGTCTAATTCATCGGAGTTAGACGTGTAGTCTAATGAATGCATAGAATTAGACGTACAGTCTAACTCATCGGAGTTAGACGTGTAGTCTAATATATTTGCAATTAGAAGGATAGTCTAATATATGCGGAATTAGACGTGTAGTTTAACTCAGTGGAGTTAGACGTGCAGTCTAATAGAAAGTGAAAGTTAGACGTGTGTCTAACTCCTTCAGACAAGTTTGAGGTAGAACCAGAATTAGACGTGTACAATGGAGGCTTTTCAATGGAATAGTCCCACGTTTCATTATTAAAGATTCGACCGTTAGCTCCTGCTCTATATTTAACAAATCTCAAGGACATCGGACAATCTGCCTTAACAAGAAGAACTGCTAACCTTACAAACTTGTCGATCTTGCTTACTAAATTCAAGCCTTTAAATATTCATACTGTGAAGCTGCTTTCTGGTTGTACTGTGTGTGAATCAAAAGAGAGCTAGAATCAAAACACCTTTAGCTGAGTGATATTCTTCATCTTGTAATTGAACATAAACTGTTTTGTTCAATAGTGAGCTAAGTGTGTGTAAACTGTATTTGATTCGAATCATATTATAGTGAATCCTTCCGGTGGTTGGAAGAAGGGGTGACGTAGGAGAGTTTCTCCAAACATCCATAAACAAACTGCTGTGTTCTTCATTTCTGTCATCTTTTCATATTTCATCTTGTGCTTCAAACCCAAGTAAAAAATTCCGCCTTGAATCTGTTTCAAGTGTTTACAAGAGTTTGCGTAGAATAGAAAGCGAATTAAATCCCTAACAGAATTTCTTTCATACCGTTTTTCATAAGCATTCATCCTTAGCCAGACTCCCGTCTCTATCGATAAAGCCGATCCTATTAATTGATATCAGAGCCTTGTTTCTCTCAAGCATCAAGAACCTGAAGCATGTCTATCATCAATGAAATCCCTATTCTGTCAATGGACAACTGCAAGTATTGGATGATGAGGATGCAAGCTCCCTTGGCTTCTCTTGACTGTGATATGTGGAGCGTCATTACTGATGGCCCCATAAAGATTTCGAAGCCAAGAAATGAGTGGAATACTGAAGACAAGATGACCAACAACCTAGATAATGTGGCAAGGAATATTCTGTACCAGTCGATCAACATGAACGTATTCTATGAAATGAAGTTCTGTTCCTCTGCTAAAGAGATATGAGATAAGCTCAATCAGATCTACGGTACAAATACTCAAGCTAAAAAGAACCAGAAAGCATTCATATGAAATGAGAACAAATCCAGATGGGATGACAGTGATTCAGAGGAGTCTCCTATTGAAAAAGAAAATAAAGTTGTCACATGTCTGATGGCAGATGATCAATCCAAGGTAAATGATATCTCTGCACCAGAATTTACAAACGGGGAGTTAACTAATGCACTCAATAAAATGGCTATTGAGTACAAGAAGTTAACTGACTCTTTTTATGAAATGAAAGTCAAATATGAATCAATTGTTCTTTCCTCCAACAAAGGATCTAAATCAAACGTTTTTGATGAAAACTTAATAGAGATCTCATATGAGAATGAGATGCTCAAGGATCAGATTCAGAATCTCTTATCTGAAAAAAAGAGATTAAAATATGTAGTCAGTGCATGGACAAGGTCTGGAGATGATGTCAAATATCAGATCAGCATGTTGAAACCTACTGGATCTAGATCCGGTTTGGGATTTGATAGCAATGACCCTAATCTGTCATGCAAGAAATCCAACTCATCTGACAAGCTTAAGCCAATAAGTTTTGTCAAAGGGAGTATGACTGACATTGAATCTGATCCTATTCATGAAGAAGTTGTTTTCAAAAATGAAATAGTTTATGTTCCGCCTACTGTTAGCTGGTTTAAGAATAAGCTAGAAGCAGCTAACAAGTATGGGAATCGAAAACCTGACTCTAAGTCAAGGAGTTTTAAAAGAAAATCTTCTTCAAAAGTTAAGAGATCAATGGCTAGCAGGAAGTCATCTGCTAAGTCAAAATCCTATGCATTAATCATAGCACAAAATGGGAAATCCATCAGAATAACTCAAATATGGATTCCTAAGGGACTGATTGACTGAGGAACCAATTGAAGGTGGTTACTAAAAGATTGTAAATATCTATTTATGTAGGTATAAATAAACGAAGGACTGGAGGAATCTATATGGTATCTTGATAGCGGATGTTCTAGGCATATGACAGGAAACAGACGGCTTCTCACTGATATATAAGATTGCTCTGGACCTAAGATCACATTTGGTGACAACAAGAAGGGTAAGACCATGGGTAAGGGTAAGATTATCCATGGTAACCTAACTATTAATGACATGCTGCTTGTTGACAATCTATGCTATAACTTAATTAGCATTAGTCAATTATGTGATAATGGTCTATCACTAGATTTTCAAACTCATGCATGTCTAGTTAAAGACCAAGATGAAAACATTTTATTGACTGGAAGTAGAGTAGGAAACTCATATAAAATGAATTGGCAAAAAGAGTCTTCTGATCCTATGTGCATGATTGCCATGAATGACCAGAAATGGTTATGGCATAAACGTTTGAACCATTTGAATTTTAAAACCATCAACAACATTTGCTCAAATAATTTAGTTATTGGTTTGCCCAAACTTCAGTTTTCAAAGGACAAGATATGCACTGCTTGCTAGTTAGGCAAACAGGGCAGATCATCGTTCAAAAGCAATGGGAAATCACAATCCAACCGTATCCTAGAACTTTTACATATGCATCTGTTTGGTCCAATTCCTATAAAGAGTATTGGAGGAATGAGATTTGCCTTAATTATTATTGATGATTTCTCTCGTTTTATATGACTTGCATTTTTACCATCAAAAGATAAAACTACTGAAAATTTGATTAGGATATTTAAAGGAATTCAGAATCAGAAATCTTTGAATATCACGTGCATTAGAAATGACTAGGGAACTGAGTTCACTAACAGATACCTATCATCTTATCTCGAGGAGACTGGAATTACGCACGAGTTGTCTAGTGCCAAAACTCCACAGCAAAACGACATTGCTGAGAGAAGAGTGAGAACTCTGAAGGAAGCAGCGAGATTTATGCTTGCTGAATCAGATGTACCTTAGAGGTTCTGGGAAGAAGCCATTAGTACTGCCTGCTATACACAAAACTGGTCAATAATTAATAAACGTTTTGATAAAACTCCCTATGAATTGTATTATGGGAGAATTCCTACAGTGTCTTATTTTAAGATATTTGGGTGTAAATGTTTTATCCATAACAATGGAAAGGTTTATTTGACCGCTTTTGATGCTAAAGCAGATGAGGGATTCATGTTGGGATATTCATCAATAAGTAAGGCTTACAGAGTATACAACAAAAGAACACAGACTGTTGAAGAATCCCTCCATGTAGTTTTTGATGAGCCTGTTGAGAGCAAATCTAATGAACCCATTGATCATTTTGACAGACTTAAAGCGACTAGTCTTGAGTCTGTAAGTGAAGAAGAAGAAGAAACTTTGGACAAGCGGATGGCTCTGTCTAATCCAATGGCTGATCCGGTTGAAGTTCAACCAGATGTTCAAACTCATGTTCAACAAGAAGTTGAGAGTTTGGATGTCGCGGTGTCACCAGTTCAGATGACCAACCCCCTTGGATCCAACTTCAGATGGAACAGAAATCATCCACCAGAACTGATAATCGGAAATCCTTTTTCTCCTTGAAGGACAAGACGTCAACTGATGGATGAAATGGCCAACTCTGCATTTATTTCTCAAATTGAACCCAAGAAAATTGGTGAAGCTATAGTTGATCCAGATTGGATCAATGCTATGCAGGAAGATTTAAACCAATTTGCTAGAAATAAAGTGTGGTATCTTACTCATAGACCAACTGACAAGTCAGTCATAGGAACAAGCTTAGTGAAGATGGTTTAGTAATTAGAAACGCTCGTCTAGTTGCTCAAGGATACAGACAAGAGGAATGTATTGATTTTGATGAGTCTTTTGTACCGGTTGCAAGACTAGAGGCAATCAGAATCTTCCTAGCATATGCATCATTTAAGAACTTTAAAGTCTTTTAAATGGATGTGAAAAGTGCATTTTTAAATGGAAAATTAAGTGAAGAAGTATATATTGAATAACCCCTGGTTTTGTAGATCATGTTTTTCCAAAATCATGTTTATAGGCTTGACAAAGCATTGTATGGTCTGAAACAAGCTTCTAGAGCTTGGTACGACACTTTAACCAATTTCTTGTTTGATCATGACTTTGTTGTTGGAACAGTGGATAAAACCCTATTTAGATTTACTAAAAATTCTCACATTCTACTTGTTCAGATATATGTTGATGACATTATCTTTGGTTCTACTAATCCCAAATTGTGTGAGAAATTTGCTAAGCTGATGCAGGAAATGTTTGAAATGAGCATGATGGGAGAACTTACATTTTTCCTTGGGCTTCAAGTTCGTTAGCTAGAAAACGGAACTCTTATCAACCAGGCCAAATACACCAAAGAATTGCTAAAGAAGTTTGTCTTGGAGAAATGTTCTGCAACAACTACTCCAATGAGCTCTTCGACTAAATTGGATAAAGTTGAAGGTGTCCAAAGTGTCGATGTAACAGCATACAAAGGACTCATCGGATCCTTATTATATGTAACTGCTAGCAGGCCAGACATTCAATTTGCTGTTGGTGTTTGTGGCAGATTTCAGGCTGATCCTAAACTATCTCATTTCACTACTACTAAACGTATTCTTAAATACTTAAAGGGAACTCAAAATGTGGGACTATGGTATCCGAAGGATTCCAATTTCAATTTAACCAGTTTCTCAGATGCAGATTATGCACGGTGCAAAATCGATAGAAAAAGCACAAGTGGAACTTGCCAGTTCCTTAGAGATCGTCTAATCACATGGTTCAGCAAGAAGCAGACGTCGGTCCCCACGTCTACAGCTGAAGCAGAGTATCATGCAGCTAGAAGTTGTTGTTCTCATGTTCTGTGGATTCAACAACAGCTCAGAGACTATGGGATTGAGGCTGATGAATCTCCAATTTTCTGCGACAACACAAGTGCTATCGCAATCACCTACAATCCAGTTCTGCATTCTCGGACAAAACATATTGAAATCAGGCATCATTTCATCCGAGAACACGTCAATCAGAAGCAGATTCATCTTGAACATGTTTCTATAGATCAACAAATTGCAGACATCTTCACGAAACCCCTACCGGAAGCTAAGTTTTCTCACTTTAGAAACATGTTAGGTCTTGTTGATCTTGATTGAAGTGATTACGTGCATAAATTAAAGGGGAATGTATTGTTTAAAACGCAACTGAACAGACATGAAAGACAGATGTCTTAATTTGTCATAAGGATTCAGAGTTTGAGAAACACAGCTACTTAGACGCACGTCTACTTTAGCAGTTTCATCTTCATCTGAAATTATCATCTTGGTTATTCTAACTTGCATGGTTAGACGGATGCGTCTAATAGACGAACACGTCTAATAGACGTTAGACGTTTTTATGTCATGAGCAAGAGGATGCTCACGTCCAACCAGACACGCGTGTCTCACGTGTTGTTATTGCATAATTAGACGTATACGTCTAATAGACTGATTTTCAAAAGGAAGATGAAAATGTGAAAAGGAGAATAAACGTCTAACTACTGGTGTAATTATACTCTTCATCTTCTAGCTAGTTCAACAGTTGTCCTTTGCTGGTTTCTGATCAAGTTTATTTTCCCGCCAAAAATCAAATCAGTCATTCCTCAAAAGAATTGAAGACACGTGTCTCTCAATATACAAAGAATGACTAATATTTCTGACAACTTTTTCTTGTACACATAGTATTAAATGTTTAATTTCATGCTAACATTAAATGATACGTTTATTGGGAACAGAGTCTTGGGTTCTTGACGGTAGGAGTAATCATTAGAAAATTCCTAAACATTAGGCATTGATATTTGTAGGGTTATTCATTCTAAAGATTAGAGCTGTTCGAAATCCCTCTCTCTCTAGAATTCGAATCGTCTAAACCCTTGTTCATCAAGTCGAAATGTCATCCTTCCGTCCAAAGTCGATTCAGGTGGATTTTAGATCCGTATCCACCCTACAATCTCCGGGAATGCATAGGATGTTTGAGTCTTTGAAAGCTTCCGGGCCGAGAAAATTCCTCACCCCTCATGAAATCTATCATGAATAGTTGGTTCATGAATTTTTCGCAACAGCTGGATTCTATCAAGATAAAATTATTGCTGGGGTCGTGATGGGCTAGATGATCTCCATCACAGAAGAGTCTTTTGGTACGTTTTTCCAACTACCAAAAGTAGGTATTTCTGATTTCTCAACCACTCCACCTGATCTAATGATTACAATGATGAGAGTCTTTTCTGATTCTCCTTAAGTAGATTCATGGAAAGAAAAACCTTCTGAAGGTTGAATTTGCTCTATTAAGCGATATCATCTCGAAATCTCTTATATCCAAAGAGTCTTCTTACAAGTATTGTACGAAGGTCTTCCAGATAATGGTGGCTATCACTAGGGGTGTTCCAGTCAACTGGACAAGCTTCCTCTTCGGAAATCTTGTCAGAATGGTTGTTGCTCGGAAGACCATCTTTGGTTTTGACGGTCCTCTTAGCTCTCTTCTGTGCTTTCTTCTGAATGAACCCGATACGAGTTTTCCCCTTCCTTCTAAAATCCTGAACTACCAGAAGGTTGTCGATTACATTCAAAGGGTGGAGACGCTCAAGTCTAAGAAAAGGAAAAGAAAAGACTCCAACTCCCCTCTAACCGCAGTCTTAAAGATCTCTTAGGTTGAAGTCTATCATTTCCATAGTAAAGTCTAGGAATAAGAAGAAGAATAGAATTTAAATTTCTTTATGAAATTTATTTTGAATATTTAGATGATGTTTTTGTGATAATCTTATTTTTGGTTACTATGAATAGTGTTTTATGTGTTTCTTCTGAAAACACTCATTTATAATTCATCTGATTGTGATGTCATGAATGTTTTACTTGCATACAAACATGTTTTAGTTTATTTATATGATGAATGCATGTGTTGGTATATATACGCAGGTTTGCAATTTCTTCATCAAAAATGGGGAAATTGTTGGGTCAAATTATTTTGACTGAGTGTTGAAATAATTTACCCATTGAGATTTTGATGATCAAATGACTTATGAGTTTTAATTCAGGTGTATTGAAACAATATTTCACGAGACTTGGCTCTAATGAGGATCATTAGACCGATTTTGGCAATTAGATGTATAGAATTAGACGTACAGTCTAACTCATCGGAGTTAGACGTGTAGTCTAATGAATGCATAAAATTAGACGTACAGTCTAATTCATCGGAGATAGACGTCTAGTCTAATGAATACATAGAATTAGACGTACAGTCTAACTCATCAGAGTTAGACGTACAGTCTAACTCATCAGAGTTAGACGTGTAGTCTAATGAATGCATAGAATTAGACGTACAGTCTAACTCATCGGAGTTAGATGTGTAGTATAATGAATGCATAGAATTAGACATACAGTCTAACTCATCGGAGTTAGACGTGTAGTCTAATATACACGGAATTAGACGTAAGTCTAATGTATTCGAAATTAGACGTACATTCTAACTCATCGGAGTTAGACGTGTAGTCTAATAGACTTGTAATTAGACGGATGGTCTAATAGATATTCGGAATTAGACGTACAGTCTAACTCATCGGAGTTAGACGTGTAGACTAATATATTTGCAATTAGACGAATAGTCTAATATATGCGGAATTAGATGTGCAGTCTAACTTAGTGGAGTTAGACGTGCAGTCTAATAGAAAGTGAAAGTTAGACGTGTGTCTAATTCCTTCAGACAAGTCTGAGGTAGAACCGGAATTAGACGTGTAGTCTAACTCAGTGGAGTTAAACGTACAGTCTAATGGTTATTGGATAATTAGACGTGTAGTCTAATTAGTGAAAGTTAGACGTGTGTTTAACTCCTTCAGATTAGTCTGAGATAGAACCGGAATTAGACGTGTAGTCTAACTCAGTAGAGTTAGACGTACAGTCTAATGGTTATTGGATAATTAGACGTGTAGTCTAATTAGTGAAAGTTAGACGTGAGTCTAACTCCTTCAGACAAGTCTGAGGTAGAACCGGAATTAGACGTGCAGTCTAATGGTTATTGGATAATTAGACGTGTAGTCTAATTAGTGAAAGTTAGATGTGAGTCTAACTCCTTCAGACAAGTCTGAGGTAGAACCGGAATTTGACGTGCAGTTTAACTTAGTGGAGTTAGACGTGAAGTCTAATGGTTATTGTAATTAGACGTGTGGTCTAATTCTATTAGACCAGGCAGTCTAATAGACTCGGATACTAGAAGGAGATGTTTAATTTCATTAGACTGATTTTCACAATCCGTCTAACTAAAATAAGTCTAATGCTCAGTTTAAGCAGTATTCTTGAAGCTAGCATTTCACATACCCACGTGTTATAGTTGTACCCTACTCCTGCTCCACTTTCTAGTGAAGATTAGTACAACAGCTATATGCAACCAACCAAGGAATGCCACGTAAGAGAATTTTCCTCTAATTACTTATTTTGCAGGTACATCCCTGATGGAATATTCCGCGCACTACCAGTGGTGTACGACCACGATCCTTGTGCTTAGAACCTGCTGTGTACAATGGAGGCTTTCCAATGGAAGAGTGCCACGTTTCATTCTTAAAGATTCGACCGTTAGTTCCTGCTCAGTATTTAACAAATCTCAAGGACAACGAACAATCTGCCTTAACAAGAAAAACTGCTAACCTTACGAACTTGTCGATCTTGCTTACTGAATTCAAGCCTTTAATATTCATACTGTGAAGCTGCTTTCTGGTTGTACTGTTTGTGAATCAAGAGAGAGTTAGAATTAAAACACCTTTAGCTGAGTGATATTCTTCATCTTGTAATTGAACATAAAGTGTTTTGTTCAATAGTGAGCTAAGTGTGTGTAAACTGTATTTGATTCGAATCATATTATAGTGAATCTTTCCGGTGATTTGAAGAAGGGGTGACGTAAGAGAGTTTCTCCGAACATCCATAAACAAACTGCTGTGTTCTTCATTTCTGTCACCTTTTCATATTTCATCTTGTGCTTCAAACCCATGTAAACAATTCTGCCTTGAATCTTTTTCAAGTGTTTACAAGAGTTTGCGTAGAATAGAAAGCGAATTAAATCTCTAACATGATTTCTTTCAAACCGTTTTTCATAAGACTCCATCCTTAGCCAGACCCCGTCTCTATCGATAAAGCTGATCCTATCATAATTATATATATATTTAATATATAATATATGATAAACATTTATTATTTTAATATAATTAAATTAATTTTTATTTTTAATTTCTTAATTATTGAATGGTTAACATTATTATATATTTTATTTAAGTTATAAATATTTAATTTTTTTATATTATTAATTATTTAAATATATAAATTTATATTTTAAAATATATAATAAAAATTTATTATTTTAATATAATTAAATTAAATTATTATTTATAAATATTTATTAACTCTTACATTTTTTAAGATTATAATATATTTTATTTATTATTTAGAAAGATAAAAAGCCATAAGGAATACCAATAAGTTTTATCTATTTTCTTATTCAGAAGACCCACAAATTGACCTAAATGGGCTGTACTCATTTTTACTCACGCAAAGACATCCCATGAATGTACTTACTCTTTTTTTTGAAAAAAGAGTTTATTGTCATTTCATTAAAAAAAACTCCAAAAGAGAGGAAATTAGTTTCAAGAAACAAAGCTAGACAAACTCTAGCTTTGTTGAAAATACCAAATGAGTTTCAAATAACTGAATTATAAAACAAACAAAACAACAAACAAGTGATCAAACAATAATTATTTGGACATTCCTTTTGTTGTAATGATTTTATAGGGGATAATAATCTTTTACTGAGTTTTGAGCTGTCTTCAATAATCAGAATTCCCTCCATGTATGTATGAGAGCGTTTTCATCAGAAACAATATCATCCTAAATATTTCCTTCCGTTCTCTTATTAGTGCTATAAATTCTTGTATTTCTTTCTCTCCATGTATTGTAGATAGGGATCCAAAGAAGCATTTGAAAATATTTGCATAAAAGATATCGCCCTTAGCCTTTTTCTTTACAAGCTCTATGATTTTGTTCCATGTACTTGGAAATTTAGTGATATTTTTGTTCTGAGCAAAATTGATCCACAACTTTGATACAAATACGCACTCCCCAAACAAGTGGTCAATGTTTTCCTCTTTTACTGCACAAATTGTGCAATTCACATCTGGTATATTCATATATACTTCTTAATTATGTCTCTTGTCACCAGTCTTTTCCTAAATGTCATCCAAAGAATGAATTAGTTTTGAGGTATAACCTTTGAAGACCAAACTAATTTATGCCAATCGACCATCACTTCCTTTATTCTATTGATCCCCCATGTTTTTCCTGCCACGAACTTTCCATTCATAACAGTATCACATCTCTTTGTGTCAATGTTTCCATTGAATTGTATATTATTGATCAGATCCATAATATTTCTAATATGTTTCAAGAAATAAGCAACCACCAGATCTTGTCCGTCTTACTACAGTTCGTCCGTAACTAGTATCGAAGTATAACAACCACATATGATCCACTTGAGTACCTCGGGTATAAGAATAATTCCTTATCGTTGCTATGAGACTTATCATTGACCTATAATATTTATATCATGATATGTCTCGTACGGTATGCTCCATTGGGATATTTAACTCAATATTAACCACCTTCATGTTTATTTAGAACATCAAATATGTCTCGAGTATAGGAACTATCGCTTGACTAAATCAAGGAATATAACATGTACTAGACTTATCTGGTTTAATGATATCGTTTCTCATTAAACCTTCGTCTAGGGATTATTTAAATATGTTACCTTAATGACATATAATAAACGTTTTTATACTTGTAATATATCATGGACTTAAAAATAATTTTAATTTAAGAAAATACTTTTTCACAATTGATAGAAATTTAATTGCATAAATTAAATGAAGTAACATTTTGTTTCAATAACATTTATTTAACAACGATATTTAGATGCAAAGAGGTGGTCTTTTAAGCATCTATATCTAACAATATTTTCTTCAGATCATATTAACATAGAGACTTCCATGTTACAAACCAAAACGAACACACCACTTTGACAATAAAGCCTTATTAAAAGCACATAGGTCAGAAAACTCAAACCTCCTTCATCTTTGGGCATTTTTACTTTGTTCTAACTAATAAGATGTAAAAATGAAGACTCGAAAGAGCCCTAAAAATATTTACACATCAACCTCTCCATTTTTCTACCACGCTTTTAGAAATCACAAATAATTGCATCATGTAAATAGGCATAGAGTCCAACACGCTCTTGATGAGAACCATATGACATCCTTTATATATTCACTTACTTTTCCTAATAGAGAGTTTTTTCCATCTTAGAGATAATTAGATCCCAAAAGACTTTAGATTGAGTATTTACACTTAGTGGAACGTCATTGGAAAACATCCAATGCCAAATCCCAAAATACTTGCCAAACAAAATTATCTCCTAGTCATCACAAAATTAGAGAATAATATTTCAGACTTACCAAGTAACACTAAGTCCCGAACAAGTGCCAAATAACCACAAAATATCAAGAAGGTGTTTCAAATTTCTAAGGGAAGCCTAAATCATACAAAGCGTATCATTAACAACAAACAAGTGAGAAATGGAAAACAAAGCACTCCTCGATTTGCAATCAACCTCATGGATAAGTCCTTTATTTTTATAGAAGATCATCATCCTATAAAGAGAATCCATGACAATGACAAACAAAAGGGGGGACAATGGGTCGCCCTGCGTAATCCCCCTCGAAATCTCAAAAAAGCCTTGAGAACTACCATTCACTTTAACACAAATTTTTGTCGTGGAAATTTTTATCCATCGGATCCACTTTTCACCCATTCCCATCCTAGCATGACATGGAAAAGAAAGTCTCAGTTTACATGATCATAAGATTTTTCAAAATCAAATTTGACGAAGGCGCATTGAGCACCGTTAGAGTTAGTTGAATTAATGCACTCATTCACAATTAAGGTCGCATAAAAGATTTAGCGCCCTTTAATTAATGCAATTTGGTTAACATATAGAATTGATTATAATACCACACGCAATATGTTTGCGAAACATTTTGAAATAATCTTTTAAGAAGACGTGACTAAACTTATAGAACATAAATTTTTTAGGTTAATAATTCATGAAGCCTGTCAGATGAAAACAATAAGGTAAGTATAATTCTAATATTTCATCGCTCAAATAAAATTCAACGTGAATTAAATTTGTTTTAGTATGTATTTCTCTCAATTATTTGCAAATACATTTTAGTAAATTAGTGGATTAGTTGACTTACTTGAAAACATGGCAATTTCCTTAAATAAATAAAATATTTTTATTTATATAAATATATGATCGATTCTTTTAATTAGAATTAGTTGGCGATCTAAAATAATTATATTTGGTTATATGTATATTTTTCTTAAACACTTTAATATGTTGCGAAGAACAGATTATTAAAAATTAGAGATTTGAAACAAATTAAGTTACGATATAATTTTTCAATAATTATTTAAAAATAATAAAAATTAGAGATTTGATATACATTGGTTGGTTTGACGAGCATTTAAAAGTATGAGGTCATGAGATGGAGGTCGGTCGGGTGGTGAGTGGTTTGTCAGCCAAGGGGATAAAAAGAGGTATATAGAAAATTGTGAGTCACAAGATGATAGTAAATTGGAGATTAGTAGTTGATTTGACGAGATATAAGAGGTGTGTGATCAATTGGTATTGGTTGTTAATTTGTTAAAGTGGGGGGTAAAAGAGGTCGTCTAAGATTGCAAAGTTATTTATCGAGGGGGGTAAAGAGGTATATGAGGGGATAAAAAGACATATGAAAAATATTAGTCATAAGATGATGGTTAATTGAGGAATTAGTTCTTGGTTTGACAAGGGGATAAGATGTGTGTGATCGATTAAAATTGGTTGTTGATTTGTTGAAGTGGAGGTAAAAGAGGTTGACTAAAATTGGTGGTGGTTTGTCAAGTGGGATAAAGAGACATATGAAAAAGTATGAGTCACAAGAGGTCGACTAAAATTTAGTGGGTGGTTTACCAAGTGGAAAAATAGGGATATAAAAAAGTGTGTTAGAAGAGATCAACTAATATTAGTGGTTGGTTTGACGAGATATAAGAGTTGTGTGATCAATTAGTATTGCTTGTCGATTTGTTGAAGTGGGAGTAAAAGTGGTTGTATAAGATTGGTGGGTTGTTTGTCGATGGTATAAAGAGACATATGAAAAAATGTGAGTCACAAGATGAGGGTGAATTGATGGATTAACAGTTGGTTTAATGAGAGGATAAGAGTTTATGATTGATTGGAATTGGTTCTTGATTTGTTGAAGTGGGGGGAAAAGAGGTCGACTAAGATTGGTGGGTGGTTTGTCGAGAGTAGATAAAGAGACATATGAAAAAATGTGAGTTACAAGAGGTCAACTGAGATTAGTGGGTGGTTTTCCGAGTGGATAAAAATGCATATGAAAGTGTGAGTCAAAAGATGTCGACTAAGATTGGTGGGTGGTTTCCCAAGGGGATAAGAGGTGTGGTAGTTCACGAGATGAAATATCAATTGAGATTTAGTGGTTAGTTTGCCGAAGTGAGGGTAAATATAAAAGGTCTTCTTAATAAATTAGATATTAGTTGTTAAAATATATGAATGAAATTTTGATTGACCGAAGTGGTCGATTGGGGGATTGGTTGTTGATTTGTTGAAGTGAGGGTAAAAGAAATTGTGATAAGAGTAAATATGATGAGATGCAAGGTGAGGATTTGTGGTTGATTTTTTGGGATGAGAAGCTGATAATAAAAGGAGATATCGATGGTTAAATTATATAAATGAGATTTTGATTGACCAGAGTGTAAATGTGTGTGAGGTCACAAAATTATATGTCTAAATTAAGATTAGTGAATGGTTTTCCGAGGGATAAAGAGACATATGAAAAAGTGTGAGTCACAAGATGAGAGGTCGATTTGGGAGATTGATGTAAAGTCATGAGATGAGAGGAGATGAGATGAGATGTCGATTAAGATTTGGTAGTTGGTTTGTCGGAAGTGGGGAATAATTTAAGAGATTGTTAATAAATTAGATATTAGTGGTTAAAAATATATGAATGATATGATGGTTGATCGAAATGTAAAAGTGTGTGAGGTTACTAGATTATAATTGGAGATTAGAGGTCGACTGTGATTGGTGAGTTATATGTCGAGGGGACAAATAGACATATGAAAAAGTGTGAATCACAATATGAGAAGTCAATTGAGAGATTAATGTTCGTTTGACGAGGAAATTATGTGAGGTCAAGAAATGGGATGTCGATTGAGATGGTGGTTGGTTTACCGAAGTGGGAGTAAAAAAAGATGTTGTAGTAATATAAAAGAGAATGATAATAAATGAAATATTAGTGGTTAAAACATATGTATGAGATATTGATTAATCAAATTATAAAAGTGTGATGTCACGAGATTAAAGGTTGATTGGGATTTATGGATGATTTTCCGAGTGGATAAAGAAGAATATGAAAAAGTGTGAGCCACAAGATAAGAGGTCGTGGTAAGGGTAAAAATCATGAGATGAGAGGTGGAATTTATGATAGGATCGGCTTTATCGATAGAGACGGGGGTCTGACTATTGATGAAGGCTTATGAAAAACGGTTTGAAAGAAATCTTGTTAGGGATTTAATTCGCTTTCTATTCTACGCAAACTTTTGTAAACACTTGAAACAGAATCAAGGCAGAATTGTTTACTTAGGTTTGAAGCTCAAGATGAAGAATGTGAAGATGACATAAATGAAAGACACAGTAGTTTGTTTATGGATGTTCGGAGTAAACTCTTCTACGTCACCCCTTCTTCTAACCAACGGAAAAATTCACTATAATATGATTTGAATCAAAATACAGTTTGCACACACTTAGCTCAATATTGAACAGAACACACTCTTTTCAATTTACACAATGAAGAATATCACTCAACTAAAGGTGTTTTTGATTCTAGCTCTCTCTTGATTCACACACAGTACAACCAGGAAAGCATCTTACGGCTTGAATATTCAAAGGATTGATTACACAGTAATTTCAGTAAGCAAGATGATCGAGAGATTGTCCGTTGTCCTTGAGATTTGATAAATACTAGGCAAAAACTAACGGTCGAATCTTCAAAATGATACGTGGCACTCTTCCATTGGAAAGCCTACATAGTACACAACATGTTCTGAGCACAAGGATCGTGGCCGTACACCAACTGGTAGAGCGCCGAATATTCCATCAGAGATGTACTTGCAAAACAAGTAATGTGAGGGATATTCTCTTACGTGGAATTCGTTGGTTGGTTGCGTCTATCTATCATACTGATCTTCACTAGAAAGTGGAGCAGGAGTAGAGTACAGCTATAATACGTGAGTAGGCGGGTGCTAGCTTCAAGCATACTGCTTAAGCATAGTATTAGAAGTATTTCAGTTAGACGACCTCGTCTAATGAAATCAAACGTCCCCGTCTAAGAGCAGAATCCATTAGACCACCTGGTCTAATGGGATTTGACTTACGTGTAATTACAATCACTTCAGATTAATCTGAAGGAGTTAGACTTTACGTTTAACCTTTCACAAACCATTAGACTACACGTCTAACTCTACGAGTTAGACTGCACGTCTAATTCCAGTTCTACTTTAGACTTGTCTGAAGGAGTTAGACTACACGTCTAACTTTCTCTTTCTATTAGACTGCACGTCTAACTCCACGAGTTAGACTGCACGTCTAATTACGGTTCTACTTCAGATTTGTCTGAAGGAGATAGACTACACGTCTAACTTTCACAATATATTAGATTGCACGTCTAACTCCGCGAGTTAGACTGCACGTCTAATAACGAGTTCTATTAGATTGCACGTCTAACTCCACGAATTAGACTGTACCTCTAATTCCGAATTCATTAGACTACACGTATAACTCCACATGTTAGACTGCACGTCTAATTCCGAATTTATTAGACTGCACGTCTAACTTCACGAGTTAGACTATACATTTAATTCCGAATTCATTAGACTGCACGTCTAACTCCACGAGTTAGACTACACGTCTAATTCCGAATTCATTAGACTACACGTCTAACTCCGCGAGTTAGACTGCATGTCTAATTCCGAATTCATTAGACCGCGCGTCTAACTCCGCAGGTTAGACTGCACGTCTAATTCCGAATTCATTAGACCGCACGTCTAACTCCACGAGTTAGACTGCACGTCTAATTCTGAATTCATTAGACTGCACGTCTAATAACATACATCTATTACCAAATCGGTCTAATGATCCTCATTAGAACCAAGTCCTATAAAATCTGATTTCGATACACCTGCATCAAAACGCATAAATCATTTCAATATCAAAATCCCAATAGTCAAACTATTTTAACACTTAGTCAAAATAATTTGACCTAACAATTTCCATCTTTTTGATGATGAAATTGAAAAACTGCATATATATAATAAAATACGCATTCATCATATAAATTAACTTCTATTCACTTACAACAAACTTTACAAACCTCCAAAACCAATATTCAGAAACATAGTCAAAGGAACATAGTTTACGAAACTTAACAAGGTAGGAGAAAAGAGATTAACGGTCTTTCCTTTTTACTCGAGGATCGGTTAGGCTCATATCTTGGCCGGATAACAGATTTTGAAATGGAGGAAGAATGCGACCACCACGACCGCTTCCACTGGATCTCCCACCACGATCACCGCCACTGGCACGACCTCTTTGATTAATACCAGATTGCCTACCACGACCACCACCACTGTTTTGGCCTCCACGATCACCACCGCTTCGACCTCCGCCTCTTTTAGTTGGCCTTGGATTTTCATCGTTGCTCTGCGCTCGCCTAGATCTGGTTCCAGTTGACACACCGTCACTTCTTCTACTTGACTCACCTTGAGTGATATGAAGTTGATCTTTTTCAGCATCAGCTTTCGCATTCTCTTTTGCTTGAAATTTTCTTGCAATAGAGTCAGCATACTCTAGTCGTTCACCATCTTTTCTTCTTAAGCATCCTTGAATTTATACCATCTTGTTTTTCACCAAACTGAGTTCATCCATAGCATCTCGATGACGATCATCATTGATGTGCCTTTCAAGGTCCATCATTTCAGATGGACGATTGAAGTAATTCTTTTCAAATTTGGAGAAATTTGAATTTGAGATGTGAGTCTCATACGTATTCTTCTTCAGAGTGTTGTCCGATTCATTAATAACTTTGACAAAATCAGCAAATCCCTTTCTTTCTTCTTTCTAGGTATTCAGAACATTTATCATATTTGATCCCATAGATACCACGTTCTTCTGAAGAGATGAGAGCACAGACGTCATTGACTTTAGAAGCTTGATACCATTAGCAAAGGATTCTTCATTAGATGAATTTTCTTGAGTTTCTGCAGCCATACTCTGAATGGGATCAAAATGGGTATGAATTTGCCGCGATTGCTCTAGTTGATCCTTCTCAGACACATTTCAAGATTTATTCCGCTCTTCTTCTTCCAATTCCCTTCCAGCTCTCTGAAATCTTTCATACAAATTTCCTTTATTGTGAAGTGGATTGTTGATATTTTCATGAACATTTGCCGCATTGATCTCAGGGAATTGAAGAGGCCTGACATATCTAGCATTTTGATTCTGTTCCTCCTTAGATGAGGAGCTCTCTTCTTCAGCATCTTTGTCATCGGACGGTTCCCCCTCAGATCTGATAGTTTCTGGCTGAGTTACTTCAGCCTCCTTCTCTTGGGCTTCCTCTGTTCTTACAACAAGGGATATCACAACTTCTTCATCAGTAGGAGCTTGAGAAAACTCCTCAATAACATCTTCTTCAACAACTTCTTCTTCTTGAGATAGAAGAGCTTGTTCAGGCTCTTGAATAATCATTTCTTCTTCTTCTAGGTGAGGATTCTCTTGAACGGGTTGATCCAAAAGACGTCTTTCTTCAGTAGAAAGACTCCCAAATTCTATCAAGAGAGCAGCATCTCGCTCATCTACATCATCATGATCATCAGGGATATCCATCGGTTCATCATCATCAAAAAGATTTGCTCCAGAGCAGTTAGCGCCATGAACGTATCGGGTAACAACCGAGACGTAATTAGCCATGATGTCGTCTAATCTTTTCAGAACTTTTGCTTCCACTTCAGAGCCTTTCTCAACGGGGTTAAAATTTGCCTTTCTGGCTTCAAGAATGGGAAATAACGTTCTTCCTCTTAAACACGCTTTAACAAGATCCTTTCTCTTTAGAGCTTCAGGCATATCTGAAGTTTTAACTCACTTGAGAGCCTTCTTTTCATTGGCTACACGCTTCTGCCATTCACAAATTATTTCAGAATTTGTTAAGGCTTCATCATACTTGATAGATATTCTTTCCAGGATCTAGGATTCATAAATTTCCATCTTTTCAGCCGCAATGGCTTTGACTTGATCCAGCACGAGGTCAATAATGCCTGTTGCCTCCGAAACATCTTAATTAACAGAAGTTGCAATATTCTTACCTTTTTCAGCAACCTCGACAGGTTTTGAAGCAGGTCTAGGTTCACTAAATACAATTCCACATGACAGCCTTGTGGAACGGATCAACTCATACGCAGATTGGGGTTTCTTGAAAAGTTCAGTAGGGAGCTCTCCATGAGTTACCTTCCCGGTTACTAAGGAATCCTTAGAAATGGGATTTAACGAGGGAGACTCTCTAATAGAAACATAGGACTCCTTTTTAGCAGAATTACCAGCAACAAGGGTAAGGACAACACCTTGTCCTGGTTGAGAAATCTCTGTTGCACCTGTGGCTACTTGATCAGGTTGATTAACGGGAAACTCAGTCCTGACAGCATTTTCAACATTCGGACCAGCTGACTCAACAGCGGGCCCTTCAGCAGATTCCTTTTAAGGACTAAAAACATATTCAACTTGTTCCATCACAGGAACATCAAATTTGGGCACATCGGCAAGGGTCTAAAAGAAGTTACCTTCATTGATTTAGACGCGTGGGGCGCCTTAGACTTCTTTTCTTTTGAGACACAGGATCTCGAGGACTTTCTCAGGATGGTCACCGGAGAAGACAGAGAGGACATGGGAGTATAAGCAAGTACACATGGACCTTGCCTGATTCTTGAATCGACTGATTTAGAATCCTTCTTTGTAGAGCTTTTCAGACTAGTGGAACTAGCCTCTGATTCGATGATGGTCTTTGATCTCTTTGCCCCCGTTGACATAACAGAAGCAGACGGCTATCTGGATCGAGTAGCAGGCCTACCACCTGTCTGTTGACTAAAGGCACCTGCGGGAGATACCATATTGTTCTTCATTCTCATCAGGGTGCTGGCGATTGTAAGGGCAGTGAATACCCTAGGAGAATTGATCTGCATAGGTTCAATCATCAGAACCCCCAAATGCTCTAACAATCAACTTAGTTGAGCCGTGAACGTCATGCTTTCCTTGTATGCCTGGTTGATAGAAAAACTAAGACTCTGAAATAGAGTTGAAGCCCAGTTTACCTGGATTCCCTTTAAGATGGCGCACATATAGTCAAAGCGATCTTGACTATAGAGATTGAAGTCTTGGAGCTCTTTTGCTATCACATCATTTAGCAAAACAAAATGAGGTTTGAGGACCTTTTTACTTCCATTTACATAAATTCCCGAGCCATCGGCAGAAAAAGTCTTCTTCATTTCTTACATTATTTCTGACGAGAGATACCTGTCGAATGTATGACCCTCCGTCGGAAGTTCAAAGAACTCCGCATATACAGCCTCGTCGAAGGATATTTCCACGCCATTAACGGTTGCTACGATAGAGTCGTCTACCAATGTTGCAGATTTGAAAAACTCTCGAACTTCCTTTTCGTAGAAAATGAATGGACCTCCAAGATACTTTCTCAGACCAGAATACTCTAGGGTTCTAAACATATCCACCACTTCCGGCTAATTAAAAATGTAGACCGATGGAAAATCCACCTGTAGTGTACAATGACCTAGCGTGATTCTCTTGTTCACCATTTTTCATAAAAATATGAACAGACACAAGATTAAGAGAGGTTTTGAGAGAGATATATGCAAAAAAAACTAGGGTTCTTAAGAATCTCGAGAGATGAAAAGCTTTCAAACTCATGCAAAGATGTCCTTATATAGACAGAGAAAAGATATATAGAATAACCGTCACTTTTCTTAAGGGTATGGCCCATCAATTAATGTTAGACGTCATTTCCAAAGATTCATCATTAAAAATGAGGGTATATCAGACATTCTCTCTTAACTTGAAAGACATGTGTCTTCATGTTGTTAGGAGATGACTCCTTAATATTCGAGCGGGAAAATAGATAGCTCTTCACGTGGGACAGTTGTACTTGATCTATCTAATCGGCACGTATTTAGATGTTTTTCTTACTGCACAAATCCATACAACTAAACGTCTATTAGACGGATGGGTCTATTAGACGCATACATCTAATTCTGTGCTGTAAAGAATACGTCTAATGTCTTTTAGACGTGTACAGATCTAATTACACATGAACACCACATGTTAGACGTGTGTTTGGTTAGACGTGAGCATCCTCTTGTTCATGACGTAAAAATGTCTAACGTCTATTAGACGTATACATCTAACCGCGTAGATTTTAAACCACAACATATAGACTTAGATGTATAGATTGTGAGCAAAAATACGTATAAGTACATACCGTTTCTTTTAGACACCCTCGTCTAATAGATCGATTAAGGTCATTCGTCTAGAGAGTATCTTTACTTTCAAAGTAATTTTCCCTCTCATTCTGTATAGGGACAGAAAAGCATAAGAAATAGTTTTTGTGGTCCAAAGACCAAAAATATTTTCAACAAATAAAAACATTTAATCTAATGGAATGGCAGAGGCCATTGTTGATCTTCTTGGATGTATACTCAAAAGAGTATTCTTCTTGCTTCCTTCCTGCAATCTTCCTGCATCACATACAAAAGAAACTATTTACACATTTTGGTACCCATATTTAATTGGGTCCTCAATCAATTAGTCCCTTAGGAATCCACATTTGAGTTATTCTTATGGATTTCCTATTTTGTGTTGTGATTAATGCATAAGATTTTGACTTAGCAAATAACTTCCTGCTAGCAATTGATCCCTTAGCTTTTGAATAAGACTTTCTTTTAAAACTCCTTGACTTTGAGTCAGGTTTTAGATTGCCAGACTTAGCTGCTTCTAGCTTATTCTTAAGCCAGCTAACAGTCGGCCGAACATAGATTACTTCATTTTTGAAAGCTACTTCTTCATGAATAGGATCAGATTCAATGTCAGTCATACTCCCTTTGACAAAACTTATTGGCTTAAGCTTGTCAGTTGCTGAGTTTGACTTTTTGCAGGACAGGTTAGGGTCATTTCCATCAAATCCAAATCCGGATCTAAATCCAGCAGGTTTTAACTTGCTGATCTGATATTTGACAACTTCTCCAGACCTTCTCCATGCACAGACAACATAATTTTACCTCTTGTTTTCAAATAAAAGGGTTTCTGTTCTTTGATCATCTCATTCTCAGATGAGATCTCTACAATCTTCTTTTCGAAAACATATGACTCTTCAGTTTAAAATAGAATCGGTGTATGTACATCTGGTGAAGATTTAGTTTCATTTGGGGATTCTGCTAGCTTTTTGTACTCGATGACCATGTCATCTAGTGCAGCTACTAGTTGTTCCCTTGAAAACCTTTCGGAAGAGAAGTCAAATATCTCAGTCTCCTGAGTTTTTTCTTCATCTTCTCTTTCCATGAAGCAAGCCACCTCTTCTTTATAACTTTCACTGGATGAGAAGTAGGAATCACAGTTGTTTCGTTGGTTCTTCCCGTCACCTGCCATAAGAGCCTTCAGCTCTTTTCCATCATCCTTTGCATCTTCATGTTTCGGCTTCCGGCATTCCGATGCATAATGACCTTTAATACCACAGTTAAAACACGTAACATTAGTTTTAGATTTCTTATTGTCATTAGAATTTGAAGAGTTTAAGTTAGAGTTGCTCTTCTTCATGAAGTCGCCAAACTTCTTCACAAAGAGAGACATGGCGTCGCTGCTCAGTTGCTGAGCCGCCATCTTCACATCCGGAGCGGTTGGTGGCTCTTCAGCAGTCACCAGCGCCTTGGTAATGATAACGAATGTGGATTGATCTTCTTCCATCCTACAGTTCAGCTCGAACTCATAGGCCTTGAGATCAACAAATAGATTAAAGAGAGAGATCTTATTAAGATCTTTGGATTCTCTCATTGCCATCGTCTTTATGTCTCATTCCCTTGGAAGAGCACGCATGACCTTAATAGCAAGCTCCCAGTTGCTATAGGTCTTGCCTAAGATGGATAGGGAGGAGACAATCTTTCTGAATCTGGTGTCGAAATCGTTCATTGTTTCACCAGCACGCATCTTGAAACTATCAAACTGCTGAGTGGCAACCATAATCTTGTTTTCCTTGGTTTGCTCGTTGCCCTCACACAGTTGGGTGAGTCTGTCCCAGACCTCTTTAGTAGTATCACATTCATTAATGTAGTTGAACATGCTATCATAGAGAGATCTGTATAGAACATCAAGAGCCATATTGTTGAGGTTGTTTTGTCTGTTTTCTTCAGCGGTCCAGTCAGCTTTCTCCTTATCGATCTTGATAGAACCTTCTGTGACGACACTCCACATGTCGTCATGAAGAGAGGAAAGATGAGCACGAACTCTTTTCTTCCATACAATATAGTTTTCTCGAGAGAAGGTTGGAATGGTTGTAGCACTGACATCTTTGGTTGTGGTCGACATTTTTCAGGAAAAGCTTGGAAATAGAAATAGAGATCTAATACCAATTGATAGGATCGGCTTTATCGATAGAGATGGGGGTCTGACTATTGACGAAGGCTTATGAAAAACGGTTTGAAAGAAATCTTGTTAGGGATTTAATTCGCTTTCTATTCTACGCAAACTCTTGTAAACACTTGAAACAGAATCAAGGCGGAATTGTTTACTTAGGTTTGAAGCTCAAAATGAAGAATGTGAAGATGAAAGAAATGAAAGACCCAGCAGTTTGTTTATGGATGTTCAGAGCAAACTCTCATACGTCACCCCTTCTTCCAACCACCGGAAGAATTCACTATAATATGATTTGAATCAAATTACAGTTTGCACACACTTATCTCATTATTGAATAGAACACACTCTGTTCAATTTACACGATGAAGAATATCACTCAGCTAAAGGTGTTTTTGATTCTAGCTCTCTCCTGATTCACACATAGTACAATCAGGAAAGCAGCTTACGGCTTGAATATTCAAAGGATTGATTACACGGTAATTTCAGTAAGCAAGATGATCGAGAGATTGTCCATTGTCCTTGAGATTTGATAAATACTGGGTAAAGACTAACGGTCGAATCTTCAGAATGATACGTGGCACTCTTCAATTGGAAAGCCTCCATAGTACACAGAAGGTTCTGAGCACAAGGATCGTGGCCATACACCAACTGGTAGTGCGCCGAATATTCCATCAGAGATGTACCTGAAAAACAAGTAATGTGAGAGATATTATCTTACGTGGCATTCGTTGGTTGGCTGCGTCTAGCTATCGTACTGATCTTCACTAGAAAGTGGAGCAGGAGTAGAGTACAGTTATAGCACGTGGGTAGGTGGGTGCTAGCTTCAAGCATACTGCTTAAGCATAGCATTAGACGTATTTCAGTTAGACGACCACGTCTAATGAAATCAAACGTCCCCATAAAAGAGAATAATCCATTAGACCACATCGTCTAATGGGATTAGACTTACGGCTAATTACAATCACTTCAGACTAATCTGAACGAGTTAGACTACACGTCTAACCTTTCACAAACTATTAGAATGCAAAGTTGTTGAGGATTCAAAGTTGAAAGGAAATGAAGACAATGAAATATACATTAAAGTTGAGAACAATAAGTTGAAGAGCCAATAAATCCTGAAGAATAATTATTTCTATCAAATCAAAATGGGTTCATATAAAGAAACAAATCAAAATGATAATAGACAGTATTCATCAACCTTTTCAGTTCATCTCCATTTCATTGCAAGAGGAAGGGAAAGAGGAAGACAACTTTTTGATATAACATATTAGTATAAAAATAAAAATTATGATTGAGATAATTAGGATTTGATACAATTTATAATATTTGTTTGTAATATTTGTTTGTATGTTTGATTGTTACTAATCACATTTTTAGGGTCGTTTGATTGTTATTTTAATCATATCTAGGGTTTATAACAATCTGTAATTTTAATAAGTTAGTAGAGAGGTACACTTTTTATATATATGGCCATCTAGCTTTATTCATTGATGAGAAAATATTATATATACATTTCAAAGTAAAAAACTTTTAGTTCATACACACCAAAAAATTTAAATCATGATTTTTTTAGAAATACAAAAGTTATAAATTTAATTGAACAAATATAATCTTATTCCAGTTTTCAATATTTTGTCGTCTTCTATTAAGAATTTTACTTCGAGTTTTGTAATTAAATCTTTTATATTTTTTAGAGATATACTTACATGGTGTATTTGTCTCGATATAAAATCAATGAATATGTTTTCGTCCTAGATAAAAAAAAAAGTAAGCTCTTAAATTCATCTACACTTGTCTTATTGCTTTAGTTAGTTAAGTATTTTCAATATATTCAAGCATTTTAAAAAGATCCTTCCCAAATAGATATGGGGAAGTGAGAATATATCGAGCATGTTTAGAATAATTTTGACTATAAACTCAATATATAACTAAAAATATATATATTCTAAAATCTCCTAACCAATCTTTAGTAAAACTACATAAAAGAAACCCTAAAGTTTGAGAGATATTGGGGTCAATGAATTGCGGTGTGATGTGGCTCCTCCAACCTACCACGACCATGCTTTCTTCCTTTCGCTATTATTTATCGCGTTAAGGTCTTTGTTTATTATTCTATTACAAACATCGACTTCGATTTACGTCCATCGTCCGATACTGAGACCTGTCTTTTTTATTCTTTATAATCATCTTTTCCTAAATACGAATAAAATAAAATAAAATAGAGTGATTGGAATAGTACAAATATATATATCAATTAATTAGAAGATATCAATTTTAATATGCTCATAACAATTATAGCCTAATAATAATTAGGGGTTTTATAAACATTGATCATCCCACTTTTTTTAACTTCCTAACCCATATAATTAAACACATTCATGCATATGCATGAGAAACTGAATATATTACAAATTTAATTCAACAAATGTTATCTTAGTCAAATTATGTCTCACTTTGGTATGAATTCTATTTCAAAATTTGTCCTTAATCTTTTATTTCATTAAGAGGTGCAAATTGAAGATTCTATATTTTTCATTTTTTTACATAAAATCAATAAATATGTTGCTCTTAAATTGATCTCTACTTGTCTGGTTACTTTAGTGAATTGATAATTTTCAATAGTTTTAACTATTTGAAGGGCAGTCCTTGTCAAATGATGGGCAAGGATGCTAAACATATATACATGATAATGTTTGGGAATAAATTTGAAATTAATCTCATTATATAATTGAAAGTTTTTTTATAATTAAAAGCAATCCTAAATTTTGATAGGTCGAAGGTTATATGTATATGTGTAAATAATGGTAACATCATAACAAAAATCATTTTAAATATGTTCATAACAATTAGAGCCTAATGCTAGCTAACTATGGTTGTATAAACATCATTTATTCTTTTTTACTTTCTTTCTGATCCTTAACAATAAGGATTCCTCCCTCCGCAACTAGCTTTATCCATTCTTTCTACATCCATCTCTATTGATGTTATTTTATATTCTTTTGAGAGTAAGGCACACAAAAAAAATTCCAAAATCACAATTTTCAAGAGATATCAAACATATTACAAATTTAATTCAATAAATCTTATCTTATTTCAGTCGTCTCATTTCGATAAATATTATACTTCTAGTTTTGTACATAATATTTAATATATGTGAGAGATACTTGCATATTGGAGATTCTATATTTTGCATTTGCATTATATAAAATCAATAAATAGGTTACTCTTAAATTGATCTCAACTTGTCTTTTATCATTCTCAACAAATTTAACGGCAATCTTTCCCAAATAGATTGTCAGCAATATTTAAAATATATCGATCATGTTTGGAAACAAATTTGACAATAACCTTAATACATATTGTAACTTTTTAATTTATACTAATAAAATATTCTATCTTGAATGTACGTGGTAAAATGTATTATTATAAACGGAAAGTAAAATGAAAACTTTGCTCAATAATACGATATATATATAAATATATATTTATTTATAATTTAACAAAATGAATATCAAATTATATGGTATATTTTTGTAAATAAAAGAGAAGTTTGTATTTTTCAAAATAAATATCACTATTTTGTTAGTGTAGGTAGGTTTTATCCATAGCTTACAAACTTGTCAATATATATATATATATATATATATATATATATATATATATATATATATATATATATATATATATATCCAGAATCATGTTACTATAAATGACACTACATCAAAATTTATTTTCGACCACCCATAAATGCCAACGCATACTAAGTGTCGGTAAAAATCAAAAGTTAAAAAGGTTTTGCCAACCTTTAAATATGTACACCAACCTTTATTAATATTATTCATATATCTACTTATTAATAACCTTATAATTTAGTTACTCAAAATTTTAATATTCTTTCAATTTTACTTTTTAACTTTATAAAAATTTTATTTAATTATTTTAATTTAAAAAAATTAAATTTGACTTAAAATTATATTAAATTTTAAATTTAATTATTATTTTTTTATACCATAACTAACCCATGTCTTTTAATTAATTATTATTTAAATTTAATTTAATTAAAAATTAAAAATAAAATAATGTAAACTAAAAATAAATAAAATATTATATTAAACCTATATTTGTATAATATTATGGTTATAAAATAATTTGTTAAATCTATATTGTTTTAATAGGCTCATAGTTCATTGGGCCTAGCCTATTTCTTTTCTTGCTAACTTATTTATTCTTTTTCTAAACCTAACATATTGCAAGTTATGGAAAGGGAGTCTCTTCTTCGGTTCTACTCCACGCTTCCAACTCTCCAAGACTCCATCGCGAAACAACGGAACCAACTCTCCAAACTCCATTTCTCCTCCCGCAAAAGGTAATAATTGTATTCTCATTTTTCTGATCTATTTTCCTTTGAGAATTCAACCTATGAGAAGCCAATTAGGTTTTTAGTATATTCGACTTGATTATTAACTGGAGTCGATTCTTCTTTTGAGGTACAATTATAGATTAATTTGGCACATATTTGGTTAATTTATATAACTATTTTGTATTACTGAGATTTTATTGAGTTGCTTAGGAATTCTCGTTGGTCAAGATTAAATATGGAGGAGTATCTAGAACTAGCTCTGTTAGTGACAGAATCAATAAGGTGAAGGATAATTCAGATATTCGAAATCTTGAGTTAGAATCATTAAACACAGTGGTAAACCGATCCGAGTATCTACTCCATTCAATGGATGCGTTAGATATTTTGTGAGAAACTGATACTATAGTTATATTGAACGTGCCCATCTGAAATCAACTATTTAGACACATACATTGTTAATTTGCAATAAAGCCGCTATAAATTTTAACATCTGCAACAAATCTAATTTCAAGGCTGGTTATTTAAATTTTGTGAAGGGTGTTGAAATTCAATTAGTCCATAAAATTTACAAGCATTTTCTTCATATCATTTGTCCTTGTAGTACATCATTATCCCTAGATTAGTGTTAATATGGCTGATAATTTTGTCTTTTAATTTTAATTGTGAATGTTATAAATGTCAAAATCCACAACAAATCAAATTTAAAGTGGGTTTATTTTAATTTTTTTTGAAGGGGTTGAAAATTTGTCCTTTTAGTGCAACACTTGTAGAAGTGCATTACTATCCCTATACTAGTGTACTATCTGGATAATTCTGTCTTTTGTAGGCGTTGTAAAGGTCTTTGTACTATGTATTAGAGCCGAGTTGCACATATTCCAAAGAATGAAGTGGCCCATTTACTCTATGTTAGGAGAAAATTTAGTAAGATTCCTGTTGGTAGTTGGCCTCGTGTCAAAAATGGGAAGTATAGAGTAGAACTTGTGCAGGTAATCTGTTTTCTGTTTTTCAGCTAGGATATTGATGATTTCCATTTTGTATTTCTGTCCTTATATATCTTCAGAGAATATTGGTTTTTTCAATGATTGGGAACTTTTATTATCTTAAAATTTCAATTTTTATTTACAAGTTATACATGTGAATGAATCAAGGAAAAAAAAACTACAGTAAAGTTTATTCTCAGAATCAACTTTACAATTGATGTTTGAAAATTTTGTTAAGTCTTTATTCTATCTACTGACACCCTTACAAATTTATGCATTTTATCTTTACTTTTTGAATAAGATTGTTGATATAGAAATACTTGCTTTCACTCCAAGAAATAGATATATTTAATTTTGAAGCTAGTGATGTTGATATCTATCTTATCTATTTGTCGAGATTTCATTTTGATACTAAAAATGTTTTTAGGGTTAAAGATAAAAGGTTTCTTTTTAGAATCTTAATGATATTTAGAACAACACTTTATTGCTTAAACTTATTAGGTTCTATCAGAAATCATTATCTGAAATCATTGATTCTACTTGTATTCTTTCTTAAGCTGCTAATATTAAACTAATACATGTAAATATGCTTTGATGCTTGAAACACTATTTGTGTATGGGTTGAGGGTCAAGATTGTTACTTCTTAATTTGAGTATTCTAAGGGTTGTATTTTAGTCTAGAAAAATGATAACCAACTATTACCAAATGAATCATCTTCTTTATGCTGACCAACAAAATGTGTTTTAGTCCACAACAACAAGATTCTAATAATAAAGAATGGTTGTTTGAACTTTATGGTGACCATGGTGTACGACACCTATTTACCTCTCTTTATATGCTTCATTAATTCTTGATATTGTCTTCTGTATAGTTTTTTAATCATGTTCTTGTATGATTTTCAAATTATGTTTTTTTTTTCTTCTTAATATTTATTTATTTGCAGATTCCACCGATCTTAAGAATTCTCTCACTGGGACAAAGGTTTTCTGTGATTCTCAATTTTGTATTGGAACACCTGACTATGCGGATAATGTGACTTGTTTATATATTGAGGTTTATGGAGATGGAAGTTATAATCTTGGCTACTTTGTGAAAGATCTTGTCCAATATGATGGTGTATCAAGAGATCTGCAAACTATGACAGCAAACTAAAGTTTTATATTTGGGTATGCTCATACCTATATCCATGTTTTCATTCATGCTACTATGCTACAGACGTGGTAGATGTCCCATCTTGAAATGATCTTTGCTCACATACATACGAATGATACGATAAAGCTTTCAAATCTCATTGTTTTATCAATAATAAATATGAAAAATGGACTTGTCGAAACTGATCAGAATACAAAATTTAATGGTGATGTGCATGTTTCATGGGTTTGAACCAAATGATTTGCTATTGGGTAAACAAATATGTTTACAATCCAAACTGTTACTCTTAAGGATAGTAATGATTGGCTGATATCTAAAGTATTGGTTTAGTAACTTGAGTTGTAGTAATATTTGAGGTTTTGTTTTTCTCATGTGTTAATACTACAGAGTGTGTTTACAATGCTTTTTGACTTATTTTGATGTTCATGCTAGATGTGGTGCGAGTCAATCTGGCGATCTAGATTCGTCTAAACATGCTCTTGATGGAATAGTTAGTTTTGGAAAATCAAACTCTTCTTTTATATCCCAACTTGCTCAATGGTCAACACGACTCGTTTATTACCAAACAAGTATGTACTATGTAGTATCATGTTATCAACTATTTGAATTGCATAAACATCTCTTACATTTTAACTTTAATTTTGATATTGATGACCATTAATTAACTAGTTATGACATAAATTTTAGGCCACATTACAATGTCAATATGACAACAGTTCAAGTTTGGTCTGAATTTCTAAATCTAACAACAAATGTATCACATGCTAGAGACTATAAAGAGACAATAATTGACAGTGGTACAATTTTGGCTTACTTCCCAGATGCTATATACCAGGCATTAGTGAAGAAGGTGAGCTAATCCATTGTTCCAACTGTTGTTTCATTAGACTCATTAAATCTTGGTTTTTTTTAGAAGAAAACAATTAATAATCTTGATTTTACCTGACATTCTTTTTGTTTCTATCAGATTCTCTGGCAGCTTGATATAAAGTTACAAACCCTTCATGAGTAGTATACATGATTTCAGCACCCTGGAAGGTATGTAGCTCCTCGTGAGAAAGTTGATATCGTTTACGCATTTGTGTGCTTAAAAATAAATATTTTTTTAGTAAAGTTAGTTTTCTTTGGCCAAATACTCTGAATACTTTTGTAAGGTTGATGCTACTTAATAATATCATCATAGTTGTTTGTTTTATTCGTTTTTCGGAAATTCAGTTGAAGCTTGGTCATTCTCTTATTTAAGATTTTGTTGAAACTTATTTACATATTCAATATCAGGCTAAAGATAGCTATTACATTTTACATTTTATACTTATTGCAGTGTGGATAATGATTTTCCTACTATCACCTTTCATTTGGAAAATTTAGTCCTCTTGAAAGTGTATCCTAATGAGTATATCTTCCTCTTTATAAGTATCTTCCCTTGTTCAGACTGCTCAATAACATGATTATTATGCTTTTGAGGCTACTTTACAAATCAGATGTTGTTACTTTGTAATCCTAGTACAGTTGTGTGAAGTTAAGGCTTTCAGGTTTTTCTGTACTGCATAGTTTATGTTGTGTGGTTCTAGTAGTGTAATTACTGAAGAATCAACTCATGCACCTTTTATTTAAAGATTGAAGATTGGATGGCAGGAGTGGGTACATCTTTAGGAGTGGGTACATCTTTAGGAGTGGGTACATCAACAGATGGAGAAAGATGGGGTGCTGGTGGTATATCCACAGAAAGGTGATCTTATTTATTATGTTAGTTAGGTCTTTGGTTAATGTGAAATTTCTTTTCTCATTCTTTTTTATTGAATAACTCTTTGGAAATCAAATAATACTTAGTGGGGTCCAATTATTAATTGACCATCTCTTTGCCTTTTCTGCATTTTATTTGTTGGTTGTACCAACATTTTCAGAGGTATCTCATAGTTGTGCATAGTCAAATTTCTGTTAGCATTTGATTCCTTATGTTCCCGACCACAAATTTCTGGACTAAATTAATGACTGAATCTTGTTTGTTAAGTATTTTTTGGTTGTGTACTCATCTGACATGAAAATGGTCTTTGTTACAGATGAAACCAAAATCGCCAAAGGATACCAAAATCGCCAAAGGATACCAAATCGCCAAAGGACAGATGAAAGTGTGATTAGTAAAGTTATTTTCATCTCAATGAAATTATTTATTTGAAATTTAATGTATTTTATTTAAATAAATAGAATTATATGTAATAACATTAATTAATGTTCTTTTTATTTAAATATTTAATTTTTTTATTATCTTTGAGATATTGTTTTTATTCAATAATTTAATTTATAAAAAAATTAAATATTAAAATATATTTTAAAAGAATTGTTAAAATAATAGTGTAAAATAAACTAGACTTTGGCGACGTTTGAAATATTGTTACCAACTCTTAAATAAGCGTCGTTAAATGTCTCCCTTTCGGAAACCCTTAAATTAGTATTACCGACGCTTAAATAAGCGTTGTTACAACTTCCGCCCACCCTGTTTTCGGCGACGCAAGTATAAGTGTCGGTAACATTTATGGCAACGCTTTTAAAGGTTGGCAGAGATCTTTTTAAGCGTCGACGTTAGTCTTTTTTGTTGTAGTGTGATTCGACGTATTTCACTTAAACTTCTCCACAAAGTTTACAATAATAAGAAAGAAGGGAGATAAAAGTCATTCAATATGTTAGATTTATCTTATTGTACAACTTATTAAAAAAATACAATGATTGATAATGCAAGACAATTTATTCTCAAACAATTCATGGCCCTTGTTTTGTATTTGGATTTTTCAAAAAACTCAATAAAATCAATTATCACATCACTATCTCTCTCATCTATCAAATCAATTACAGACTTATTTGATTTAGCGTTGATAAGTTGCGTATAAACGTTTGCGTAATAAGCTGCTATAGTAACTTTGCGTAATAAGCTCACGCAAAAAATTATAATCAAACACATTTTTGCATTTAAACTCAATTTTCTCTCTTCCTTCCTCCTCAGCGTTTAAGATTATAATCTCAACGTTTTTCACTCTTATCATTTTAAAATATTTTTTTTATTCTTTTTTCTCACCTATTTCATTCATTTTTAATCATTTTATTCATTCTCTCATCAATTTAATCTATCTTTAATCATTTTATTCATTATCTCTCCTCTATTTCATATAATTATAATATTTTTATATATTTATATAAAATTGTTATAATACAAAAACATACATTTAAATATATTTTTATTTATTATTTATAATATATGTATCTTAATATATAAAATAATTAAGCAAAATATAAAATATAAATACATTATGATTTTTTTATTTACAATTATAATTTTAGAAATATAAATACCTTAATTATCTAAAAGTATCGAATTATAATTGAAATGAATAATAATACGAAAAGTGTGATGGAACTCGAAAATAAATATACAATTGAAAGATTTGGTAGGAGAGATGTGAAAATGTGAAAAATATATATAATAATAATAATTTGTTATTTTTATTCATATAATTTGTTTTAGAATATATTATTTTTTAATTTAAGTCATTTATTAATATTTAAAATTATATATGAAAAAAAACTTATGAAACTTAATATATTAATATAATATATTTTTTAATTTAAATAATTTATTAATTTTTATAATTAAATTAATAAATATATATAACATTATATATATATATATATATATATATATATATATATATATATATATATATATATATATATATATATATATAATATTAAGCTAGACGTATAAGCTGAATCAAACATACCCAAATTTAACGATTAAATAAGTTAAGATCATATAAAACGTGTAAATAAGCTGGATAAGCGGGTGTCAATAAGTTGAATCAATCTAGCACTAATTTATTAATCAAAATATTAAAATAATCTCTATTTTAAATTATTATTATTATTATTTATATATATATATGAATATCTTTTAAGTCTTTTTATAAATAAAAAATATCATCATTTCTTTAAAATCATTGTCCATAATCATTGTTTTCTCTCTTCATCTTTAGGTTATTTAATAACCTGGAATGAATAAGGCCATGGTTAATTCACCATCTATAAATAATCAATTTATAACTCACAATATCCCATAAAAAATCATATCTAATATAGAGAAAGAACATAAAGAAGTAATGATAAATATTGTTTTCAGATTTTATTTTGCTCACCATGAAAATAAAACCACTTCAATTTATTACATAGAAAACTGAATGACTAACTCAGTTCTACCCTTTTTTATTTAATGCAAAATTTTCATAACACTCCTGCTCCATTTATTTGATGAGAAATTTCTCCATTAGAATAAAGAAATAGAGAAATGAGCTTCTTCTCTTTTCTTCTCCACTCAGCTCAATATTCAGTAGATCCACTCTGGAGGCAAACATAGCTCTGGCGAAACATCTACACTCTCTTCAGCACTTTTCTCTTGCACAGGCCGGGGAGCATCATTCTTAATTACTTTGTAGACTAATCACAAAATGAATATATATTAGCTAAACCAACATAAAACACTTGCAAAACAAACAAAATGCACGAGTATTCAATTTAAACAATAATATAATTTAAATTATTCAATAAGTTTTAAAATTTAAGATTTTATCTTTGCATACAACTTTAAGGGTAGGTGGGAAAATTTTGATGTTTATTTCAAACTTAAATCATACCCAAAAACCTTGAATGTGTAATCCAAAAAGAAAATGAAAAAAAAAAAGTTAAAATAGCCTACGAATGAAGAATTAAAACTTGTGCAAAAATGTTCCTAGTTTCTTTATTCATTTAAATAATTATATATATAAATTATTCCTATGAAAGGGATACAAATCTTTTCAGAATATTATTAATGTGTATATATATTTAAATAACTCAATCTTTAATAATAAAAATAAATATAATTTTTTTTTTGAATTGAAAACATTCAAAAACAAGTCTCCACTTACTTTGTCGATGTCTAGAAGAAGCTGTTCCTCTGGCAGTCGGAATGAACACACCAGTCCCACCGCTTTTCCTGCCGGCACCAGCAACACTCTCTTTCAGATTCACCGGAGCCCTAAATAGGTGTTCATTGTAGCCGCCAATCTGAAATTTTATTAAATAACTAGATCATCACACATTCACACGTCCTCAAAACAATACAAAACCCATATATAATAGATGAAAAAAAAGTACCGGAACCGGAAATTGGACACGGTTCGGATGCGAGTAAGGAGCCTCCGGTCTGCTAGGAATTGTGAAACTTGACGGACGATTATTGGTCATCAGATCTTGACGAACGGGATAACCGAAACCCTGGCGAGTTTCGAAACGAGTTAGAGAAATGCGAATTGATCGATGAATCAAGAGAAGAGAAAGAAGACTTTACCTGTGGCCGTGGTGGAACTAGAGGCCTTGTGTTCATTGGAGATACGGCCACGTTTCGTTTCTGACGCTGGTCGAGTAAAGACTCGATGTCGGTGAATGGAGCAGGCCTCTTGTTGTAGAAAGGATCCTCCTGAAGGATATCAGATAGAAGCCATAACTGTGCTTCTTTTACATTTTGAGGGAATTCCATTTCTGCAGAGAAGAGAAGTTGTAGGAGAGAGAGACTGTGGCTGTGAGAGAGAGAAGGTGGGTTTTATGGTGCGAGTTTTATGAATACAAGAGCAGGCGCCAATTTATGGACGCAACTTTTCTTTTTCTTCCTAATTAATTACACGTTAATAATAAATATATCGTAATCTTATTCACAGATTTATAATAAAGAGCATTTAACATAAATGTTAACTCATAATTTGTTTAGTCTAACAATTAGTGTTATATATTAATAGAGATATTAATATTATTAATATTATATGTGAGTATTATGATTTATAATTAATAATGTCCTTAAGAATTTTAGTTTTAATTGACAGTTGTCTATAATTCAACTTTTTAATAAAATTAGTCAAAACATTTCTAATATTTCCTAATTTTCCTCTAATATACAATTGGACATTCAAATTGAATGTAAATGCACATAAATTAGTTATTACATTTTTATTTTTAATAGTTATTTAAAATGATTATATAATTTAAATTGGACCATTACAATTACTTTGGCCTAATTTAAAACCAGTTATTTAATGTTATGAAGCAATTAGTAATATTAAAAAATTTCTAATAACAGTCCACACTTTAAAATATGTCAATTCTGACATTAACGGTTGAAAAAGAAGGGTTTGAACATTTACTCTGTTTTGGGCTGTTTTAACATTTGAATTTCATTCCACCTATAAAAATAAAGTCAACAATTATTAATAAATATTCTTTATCTACAAATCAATTATTAATAAATATTCTTTATCTACACATCAATTATTAATAAAACTTCTTTATCTAGAAAACTGAATTAATAATATTAAAATAAATATTACAATTAATTAGTTACTGTAAATAAAGAAAATAATAAAAAGACAGCTGGATGACAGCAAAATCAATAGATAATTAAAGCATATTTTTTAAAACATAACCGTTAAAAAAGTAATCTTGAAAATTTGTACTTAAATTTAAAATATGTGTATTTTTTTTTTAAAATAATTCATGCAATTACAATAGATAGTCATTTAAGCACACAACCATAAAAATATTACATTTGTAAAAAAAATCACACAAATAATAATACAAAATTAATGTGTGCGGAAATTTTCTAAAAGTGTAATGAGCCAATTTCCCATATCGAACTTCAAATAATGTTAGAATGATAGCATTGTAAAGGATCCGCAAATGTTAGGATGAGCCAATGATTCCTAGTACAACCCAATGAATATTAGTAAAATCCAAAGAAAACTCCAAATACTAGCGACATCCTTACAATATAAAAAGAGATGAAGGGTTGTCTTCACATCCTTAAGACACATACGATATCGACTAACTAAGATAAGACCATTGCGCATACATCTATCATCAGTTAGAATACCACTGTGGACCGCACTCCATCTGAAAAAATAGTTCTTATTGGGAATTCTAGTCTCCCAGAACGACTTTATCAAAGAGATAATAACAATGTCCCACATCAAACTTATACAAAAATTTTCATCGCATTGTATCCTGGTTCAACGGAGACATCCCTTTGTTGACTAATTAAAATATCGTTAGTCAAACTAATTTGACCCAATAATTTCCCCCTTTTTGATGATGTTAAAACTTTGTACAATTAAGAAGATAAACACTCATCGAGTTAAAGTAAGAATGACATTTGTTCACAAACATTAAGCATAAGTACCAAAAACCTAATTCCAAAAGCCATGTTCCAAAAATAGAGTTCAGAATCCAACGAAAATAATTTAAAAGAAAAGAGATTATTGTTCTTCCCTTTTCACGGTATGCATGGATGAGCAAACTCTTCACCATTATTATATATATAGATTAGTTAATTAAAATGTTAAACTTATATTTTTAAGAATGTCTCACGTTTATCAAATTTGGTGTTAAATTTAAAATATAAAGTTTAGCCTAGTTGGGTAAATGATTGTACTTGTTTTGTTAGGTTGTAAGTTCAAAACATACATATAACATTTTTAATTTTATTTTTAACCGCCTTAAGTTTATGGTGGGTCAACCCACAATCCGACCCAAGTATCAATTTACTCTCACATATATATCAAATTAACCACAACTCTCGACCCAACAATCCAGACATTTTGAAATTAAAAATTATTATATATATAGATTTTGTTATATAAAAAACGACACATTTAAGTTTCATTTTTTTATTTACAACTTTACACATTAAATATAAAAATTAATAATAATTTAAATTTTATATAAATATTTACCATTATATTTTGTTTGACATGAATTTCATAATATCATATCGACCTTAATCGACCTCTCACATTACTAATCTCGCGACTAACACTAAATAAAATATATTTATTTTTTTTTATTTAAAATAACTAATATTCCATCAAAATAAACTTCGACATACTAATAAGAATTGTTACCTCACTTTAAGAATTCTCTAAATGATCTCTCATTATAGACATCTTTTCGAGATATTCCCATAAACCACAAATCTACACACACATTAACGTAAGGACTCATATATGTCATCTTACTCTTACTTTCGTCATTCTCATCGACCACAAATTCACACACGCATTTACATAGGGACTCACATATGTCAACACATCAAGTATGCATTATTTTAATATTTATAAATTGACATCATTGAGATTCAAACTCTAGTCTTAAATATGAAATGTGAACATTTTAACCAATAGACCACTTATTATTGTTGAATTTAATTTAAAATTATATATATATATATATATATATATATATATATATATATATTTAATCATTGTTAATGAATAATAGATAAAATATATAATTAATAAAATAAAATTAATTGTATAAATAATAAATATGTAGAAAATGTATAAAAATAGTTTTTAATAAATTATTTAGAAATTTGAATTAAAAACTAAAGTAAAAATAATTTTAAAATTTAATATATAATGATATTAAATTACTCATAAAAATTAAAATAATGGGATAATAGTTAAAAAGATATAATGAATAAAAGAAAATTAATTAATTATATAAGTTATAAAATTATTTATTTAATAAATTATTTAAAATTTTTAATTAAAGACTAAGGTAAAAATATTTTTAAAATATAATACATAATTATATTAAGTTAATAAAAAAAAGTTAAAGTAGAGTGCATATAATAAATATGGATAGAACATAAATTATATATTTTAACCAAAATAAAAAATATTTTAAAATCAATTTAATAAATATGTAATCTAAAAATAGTTCTCTTATCTTTTAATTTTATTTTTTATTTGGTTACTCTTTATATTATTTCATAACCAGTTGTATAATTAGAGGGTTAACATGCATTTATTTGACCAATTAATCTGTTGTCTGAATAAGCGTAAACGCAACATGAAAATTCACAATTTTTGTTCTAGAATTCATCCTTCTTTTGAAGAAGATTTCCTTCTAGTCATCTCCACGCTCTTTCATCTCGAAATTGAAACAAGCCTAAACCCTTTTCTTTCTTCGCCAATCACTTCCCAAGCGTTTGTTGGTCCGTTTTGTCTCATAAAGTGCTATAATTGATCTCTCGTTATAGACTTCCCTTCAATCAATTTGTACATATATTACTCTTACTTTTGACAAATTCAAACACGCAATTACATAGGGACTCACATATGTCATCTTACAATTATTTTTGGTCTTCCTCATAAACCACAAATTCACACACATTTACGTACGAACTCATATATGTAATCTTACCCTTACTTTTAACATTCCCCATAGACCACAAATTCACACACACAATTACGTAGAGACTCACATAAGTTATCACATCAAATTTGTAATTTACACTCACATGTACCATCACTTTCATTTTAATATATATAAATTCGCATCAATTGAAACACAAACTTTAGTTTTAAATATGAAAAACGATCTCTTGTCTTAAATATGAAAATATAAACCCTTTAATTATTATAACACTTGTGATTGTTGAATTTAATTTAATTCTTTATATATATATATATATATATATTTAATTATTATTAATTAATAATAGATAAAATATATAATGAATAAAAAAAATTAATTAATTATATAAATAATAAATATACAGAATTTTATATGAATTCAACTTTTTAAATTATTAAAATATTTAATAAATATTCATTATTTTAATATATTTTAATTAAAATTTTATTTTTAAAATTGATTATTGCTTGAATTTTATTATATTTATATAAATGAACTATTATTATATTATGAAGGCTGATTTTTTAATAATTTATTTAAAATAAATATGAATTCAAACTTTTATATTATTAACTATTTAAATATTATTATTTAATTTTTTAAATATATAATAAATAGTTATTATTATTGTAATAGGTTTTAAATAACTTTTTATTTTTTAAATTTATTAATTATTAATATATATATATATATATTAATACTTTGTTTTAAATAAATTTTGAAATATTAATTTTAGTTTTTATATTTATTATTAAAAAATAATTAAATAAGTTAATATAAAAAAGATCAATTCCTTTAGTAATTAATTAAACTTTATCTAACAAATATAATTATAAATATTCAACTTCTTATATTATTAATTATATATATATATATATTTATATTTTATAATAAATAATAAACACATTTTAATATAATTAAATTAATTTTTGTTCTTCAAATTTATTTATTATATATATAATATTTATTATTTTTTAAATATCTAATAAATACTTATTATTATAATATATTTTAATTAAATTTTTATTTTAAAATTTATTAATTCTCAAGATTGATTATATATATTTATATATGAATGAATTATTATTGTATTAATGCAAATTTATTAATATTTTTTTAAAATAAATTTTGAAATATTAACTTTGTTTACTTATATTTATTATTAAAATAAAATATAAAGAAATAAATTAACATAAAAAACTTTTAATTTTTTTTCTTAATTAATGAAGGTCTCTTTAGTTAAAATTTATTTATTTTTAGAAAAAAAAAATTGAATAATGGATTGAGCATGTAACCCATCAGACGCAGAATTTGCCGTCTAACGTGTTCGAACCTAGAATTTTAGGGTGAAAATACACCTATGTTTTTGTCGCTAGGGTAAAAGAGGGAATTTTAGTTAAAATTTATTAAATTTTAATTTTCAAATTATATATTTTATTTATTAGTTAAATAGATAAATGAATGAAATGAATACAAACAGTTTAATTGTTAAAATTAAAAATAAATAAATAAGTTAATATAAAAATTCAATTCTTTTGAAATATAGATATTCAACTTCTTATATTATTAATTATTTAAATATAAATATTTGTATTTTTTTAATATATTTATTATTAAAATTAAATATAAAATATAAGTTAATATAAAAAAATTCAATTCTTTTTGTAGTTAATTAAACTTTCTCTTAACACACAAGTAAGTTATGGATATTCAACTTCTTATATTATTAATTTTTTAATTATATGTATTTTTAATTTTTAGTATATAATAAACATTTATTATTTTAATATAATTAAATTAATTTTTATTTTTAATTTCTTAATTCTGAAATGGTTAAGATTATTATATATTTCATTTAAGTTATAAATATTTAATTTTTTATATTATTAATTATTTAAATATATATATTTATATTTTAAAATATATAATAAAAATTTATTATTTAATATAATTAAATCAAATTATTATTTATAAATATTTATTAACTCTTACATTTTTTAAGATTATAATATATTTTATTTATTAGTTAAAAAGATAAAAAGTCATAAGGAATACCAAAAAGTTTTATCTATTTTCTTATTGAAAACGTCCCACGAATTGACCTAAATGGGTTGTACTCATTTTTACTCACCCAAAGACATCCAATGAATGTACATACTTTTTTTTAGAAGGGTTTAGTGTCATTTCATTAAAAAAAAACTCCAAAAGAGGGGAAATTAGTTTCAAGAAACAAAGCTAGACAAACCTTAGCTTTGTTGAAAATACCAAATGAGTTTCAAATAACTGAAGAATAAACAGAATAACAAACAAATGAATTACAAACAAGTGATCAAACAATAATTATTTGGACATTCCTTTCGTTGTAATGATTTTATAGGGGATATTCATCTTTTACTGAGTTTTGAATTGTCTTCATTAATCGAAATTCCCCTCCATGTATGTACTAGAGCATTTCCATCATAAACAATATCATCCTAAATATTTTCTTCTGTTATCTTATTAGTGCTATAAATTCTTGTATTTCTTTCTCTCCATGTATTGTAGACAAGGGCTCCAAAGAAGCATTTAAATATTTGCATAAAAGATATTGCCCTTAGCCTTTTTCTTTACAAGCTCTATGATTTCGTTCCATGTACTTGGAAATTTAATGATATTTATGTTATGAGCAAAATTGATCCACAACTTGGATACAAATGCGCACTCCCCAAATAAGTGGTCAATGCTTTTCTCTTTTACTGCGCAAATTGGGCAATTCACATCTGGTATATTCATATACTTCTTAATTATATTTCTTGTCACCAATCTTTTCCTAAATGTCAGCCAAAGAATGAATTAGTTTTCAGGTATAACCTTTGAAGACCAGACTAATTTATTCCAATCGACCATCACCTCCTTTGTTCTATTGATCTCCCATGCTTTTCCTGCCACAAACTTTCCATTCATAACAGTATCACATATCTTTGTATCAATGTTTTCCATTGAATTGTATATTATTGATCAGATTCATAATTCTGACTCCTTCTTGAGTACTCCTAATAATAGAGCTGTATTTTCCTTTTTGAATACATATAATTGAGTACACGAGACATTTTCTTCTAATTTTAACTCTAATAGAGTGTACTTACTCTTGTTACTAACACAAGAGAGGTGTCTACCCATAATATTTCTAATATGTTTCAAGAAATAAGCAACCACAAGATCTTGTCCGTAACTGGTATCAAAGTATAACAACCACATATGATCCACTTGAGTACCTTGTGTATAAGAATAATTCCATATAGTTTCTACGAGACTTATCATTGACCTATAATATTTATATCATGATATGTCTCATACGGGATGCTCCATTGGGTTATTTAACTCATTATTAACCACCTTCATGTTTATTCAGAACATCAAATATGTCTCGAGTATAGGAACTATCGATTGACTAAATCAAAGAATATAACATGATATCGTTTCTCATTAAACCTTCGTCTAAGGATTATTTAAATATGTTACCTTAATGACATATAATAAACATTTTTATACTTATAACATATCATGGACTTCAAAATAATTTTAATTTAAGAAAATACTTTTTCACAATTTATATAAATTTAATTGCATAAATTAAATGAAGTAGCATTTTGTTTCAATAACATTTATTTAACAACAATATTTAGATGCAAAGAGGTGGTCTTTTGAGCATCTATATCTAACAATATTTTTTTCAGATTATATTAACATAGATACTTCCCTGTTACAAACCAAAACGAAAACACCACTTTGACAATAAAGCCTTATTAAAAGCACATAGGTCACAAAACTCAAACCTCCTTCATCTTTGGGAATTTTTACTTTGTTCTAACTAACAAGATGTGAAAAAGAAGACTCGAAAGAGCCCTAAAAATATTTACACATCAACCTCTCCATTTTTCTACCACGCTTTAAGAAATCACAAATAATGGCATCATGTAAGTAGGCATAGATTCCAACACGCTCTTGATGAGAACCATATGACATCCCTTATATATCCACTTACTTTTCCAGATAGAGGGTTTTTTCCATCTTAGAGATAATTGGATCCCAAGAGACTTTAGATTGAGTATTTGTACTTAGTGGAACGTCATCGGAAAACATCCAATGCCAAATCCCAAAATACCCGCCAAACAAAATTATCTCCTAGTCGACACAAAATTAGAGAATAATATTTCAGACTTACCAAGTAACACTAAGTCCCGAGCAAGTTCCAAATAACCACAAAATATCAAGAAGGTGTTTCAAATTTCTACGGGAAGCCTAAATCATACAAAGTGTATCATTAACAACAAACAAGTGAGAAATGGAAAATAAAGCACTCCTCGATTTGCAATCAACCTCATGGATAAGTCCTTTATTTTCATAGAAGATCATCATCCTAGAAAGAGAATCCATGACATTGACAAACAAAAAGGGGGACCATGGGTCGCCCTGCGTAATCCCCCTAGAACTCTCGAAAAAGCCTTGAGAACTACCATTCATTATAACACAAATTTTGTAGTGGAAATTTTTATCCACCGGATCCACTTTTCGCCCATTCCCATCCTAGCATGACATCAAAAAGAAAGTCTCAGTTAACATGATCATAAGATTTTTCAATATCAAGTTTGACGAAGGCGCATTGAGCACCATTAGAGTTAGTTGAATCAATGCACTCATTGACAATCAAGGCCGCATAAAAGATTTAGCGTCCTTTAATAAATTCCATTTGATTAACATATAAAATTGATTATAATACCACACGCAATATGTTCGCGAAACATTTTGAAATAATCTTTTAAGAAGACGTGACTAAACTTATAAAACACAAATTTTTTAGGTTTATAATTCATGAAGTCCGTCAGATGAAAACAATAAGGTAAGTATAATTCTAATATTTCATCGCTCAAATAAAATTCAACGTGAATCAAATTTGTTTTAGTATGTATTTCTCTCAATTATTTGAAAATACATTTTAGTAAATTAGTGGATTGGTTGACTTACTTGAAAACTTGGTCAATTTCATTAAATAAATAAAATATTTTTATTTATATAAATATATGATCGATTCTTTTAATTATAATTAGTTGGCAATCTGAAATAATTATATTTGGTTATATGTATGTTTTTCTTAAACACTTTAATATGTTGCGAAGAACATATTATTAAAAATTAGATATTTGATACAAGTTAAGTTACGATATAATTTTTCAATAATTATTTAAAAATAATAAAAATTAGAGATATTATATACATTGGTTGGTTTGACGAGCATTTAAAAGTATGAGGTCATGAGATGGAGGTCGGGTGGTGAGTGGTTTGTCAGCCGAGGGAATAAAAAGAGGCATATAAAAATATATGAGTCACAAGATGATAGTAAATTAGAGATTAGTGGTTGATTTGACGAGATATAAGAGGTGTGTGATCAATTGGTATTGGTTGTTGATTTGTTAAAGTGGGGATAAAAGTGGTTGTCTAAGATTGCCAAGTTATTTATCGAGGGGGTAAAAAGGCATATGAGGGGATAAAGAGACATATGAAAAATATGAGTCATAAGATGATGATCAATTGAGGAATTAGTTCTTGGGTTGACAAGGGGATAAGATGTGTGTGATCAATTAAAATTGGTTGTTGATTTGTTGAAGTGGAAGTAAAAGAGATTGACTAAGATTGGTGGTGGTTTTTCTAGTGGTATAAAGAGACATATGAAAAAGTGTGAGTCACAAGAGGTCGACTAAAATTTAGTGGGTGGTTTACCAAGTGGAAAAATAGGCATATAAAAAAGTGTGTGTTAGAAGATATAAACTAATATTAGTGGTTGGTTTGACGAGATATAAGAGGTGTGTGATCAATTAGTATTGGTTGTCGATTTGTTGAAAGTGGGAGTAAAAGAGGTCGTATAAGATTGGTGGATTGTTTGTCGATTGTATAAAGAGACATATGAAAAAATGTGAGTCACAAGATGATGGTCAATTGAGGGATTAATGGTTGGTTTAACGAGAGGATAAGAGGTTTGTGATTGATTGAAATTGGTTATTGATTTGTTGAAGTGGGAGGAAAAGAGGTCGACTAAGATTGGTGGGTGGTTTGTCGAGGGAGATAAAGAGACATATGAAAAAAATGTGAGTTACAAGAGGTCGACTGAGATTTAGGGTGTGGTTTTCCGAGTGGATAAAAATGCATATGAAAGTATGAGTCATAAGAGGTCGACTAAGATTAGTGGGTGGTTTCCCGAGGGGATAAGAGGCGTGGTAGGTCACGAGATGAAATATCAATTGAGATTTGGTGGTTAGTTTGCCGAAGTGAGGGTAAATATAAGAAGTCTTCTTAATAAATTAGATATTAGTTGTTAAAATATATGAATGAAATTTTGATTGACCGAAGTGATCGATTGGGGGATTGGTTGTTGATTTGTTGAAGTGAGGGTAAAAGAAATTGTGATAAGAATAAATATGATGAGATTCAAGGTGAGGATTTGTGGTTGATTTTTTGGGATGAAAAGCCGATAATAAAAGGAGATATCGATGGTTAAATTATATAAATGAGATGTTGATTGACCAGAGTGTAAATGTGTGTGTGGTCACAAAATTATATGTCTAAATTAGGATTGGTTAATGGTTTGCCGAGGGATAAAGAGACATATGAAAAAGTGTGAGTCGCAAGATGAGAGGTCGACTAGGGAGATTGATGTTTGGTTTAACGATGTATAAAAGGTGTGTGAAAGTGTGTGTAAAGTCATGAGATGAGATGAGATGTCGATTGAGATTTGGTAGTTGGTTTGTCGGAAGTGGGGAATAATTTAAGTGATTGGTAAAAAATGAAATATTAGTGGTTAAAAATATATGAATGATATGATGGTTGACCGAAATGTAAAATTGTGTGAGGTCACAAGATTATAAATTTGAGATTAGAGGTTGATTGTGATTGGTGAGTTATATGTCGAGGGACAAATAGACATATGAAAAAGTTTGTTACACAAGATGAGAAGTCGATTGAGAGATTAATGTTGGTTTGACGAGGATAAAATATATGTGAAATTGTGTGAGGTCAAGAAATGAGATGTCGATTGAGATTTGGTGGTTGGTTTACCGAAGTGGGAGTAAAAAAAGATGTTGCGGTAATATAAAAGAGAATGATAATAAATGAGATATTAGTGGTTAAAACATATGCATGAGATGTTGATTAATCAAATTATAAAAGTGTGTGATGTCACGAGATTAAAGGTTGATTGAGATTTATGGGTGATTTTCCGAGTGAATAAAGAAGAATATGAAAAAGTGTGAGTTAAAAGATAAGAGGTCGTGGTAAGGGTAAAAATATGAGATGAGAGGTGGAATTTATGTGAATAAGAGAACGATAATAAAGTAAATATTGGTGATTAAAAATAACATGAATGTAATTTTGATTGACTAAAATGTGAAAATGTGTAAACTCACGATACTAGAGATCGATTGAGATTGGTGGTCGGTTTGTCGAGTGTCATAAGAAGCCTGTGAAAATGTGAGGTCATGATATTATAGGTCGATTGAGATTTTGGTGATTGATTTGACGAGAGATAATAGGTGTGTGAAAGTGTGTGAGGTCACGATATGAGATGTGAATTGTGTGATTGATAGTTGATTTTCGAAGTGGTGGTAAAAAAGGTCGCAATAATGGATAAGAGGTCGGTAATGGTGTAAAATATGTCTAACATTACTTTAGATAAGCGAAAAATGTATAACATAATTTTAAATAAAATATCTTGATCGATCTACCGTAAATAATAAGATAAATGGTGTAATTGACTTTATTCTTATTAAGAAAAATCTACATTTCTTTTTAGTATTTTCTAAATTCATAAAATTAATTTTTTTTAACTTTTAATATTTAATCAATTTTAAAATATATGTTAAAATTAAATTTTATATTAAATTTTATTTACCAACTAAAACTAATTTTGAATTAATTAAATTTAAATTATATTAATTTTATCTGAAATATTTATAGATAAATAATATTTTGTGTTTATTTTTTATTGGATTTATACTAGTTTATTTAATAGTTGATTAAATATAAAATTATAATTTTTATTTTATATAAACATATATATTAAATATTATAGATATTAAGTTTCTTTTATTAATAAATATTGAAAATATTTTTAAAATTTTAAATATATAAATAATAATTTTAATTTTAATTTTAATTTTATGCTTATACTTATTTTTTTAGTATAAATTCTTACTAATTAAAATAAAATTCTTTGTTTATTTTATATATATTACTTGAAAATTGAATAAAATATAAATACAATTGATATATTTAATTTATTAAAATATTCTTGGTTTATATTTTGAAAGATAGTTTAACTTAATGGATAGGGTGATTAAAAATTTATGCTACAGATAATTTGGACAATGGGATATTAATCAGACATAAATTGTTGATTAAAAATTGGTTAGGAACAATTTATTAAATATTTTGAATGATATTTATTAATCAAATTTAAAATAATTTGAACGATTTATTATTTAATAATTAAATATTATTTATAATTAAACTTTTACGAGTTTACGATTCAAATTCACGAACCAAGTTTAAAATATTATAATAATTTTATGTAAATTCTCGATTTTAATATTCTTGCTCAAGATAGTTATTCATATCGACAATACAAAGTGGGGTGTGAAGTTGAGAATATGCTCTACGTGATGCATCGAAATCCTGAAGCTCACAAATCAGGGATAGCAGTCTGAACAACAACATATGTTGCCCAATGTACTCTTTTCAGCTTCTATGGTTCGTTCATCAAATGAGACAAATGATGAATGCACATTATCCACAGCATAGAAACGTCTTAAATAAAAATATGAGGTAATAACTATGAAAGTTCGTGCTAGTTTCATAAATAAAATAGAAATACACAAATAGTTTACCAAAAATATTCACTAATTAATATTTTTTACTTCCAATCAATAAATAAAATAGTTAGTCACACAATGATGTGCTTAAAATGAGAATAGTCTTGTACAATCAAATATATATACATAAATGTAAGATTAAGTTAATAATTAAAATATGCAGAGAGAGTATTTTCCAATTATATCATTATTTCACATAAATAGTAAATTATTTAGTAATTTAATGAAAGGCTTTATAGTTAGTTATAACTTAAATTTAGAGGGAAATATATTGTAAAAAATCATTAATTATAATAATGAAGAATTAGTCATTTAAGTTAAGAATACAAACAGCATACATACAGTATATATATGACTCAAAATTTTATAAATCACTTCCGTCCTACTATTTTCACTAACAAGATAAGTAAATTGATATAGGAATCAATCAACTAAACAATTAATCTGTCTACAAAACCACAAAAACTCTATTATGAATAAATTGTGCATCATGCTAAAATAGATGAGTCATCCGCATTAAAAGCTTGTGTTTGAGAAAGTAACTATTTGTCGTGTACCCAAATAAATATAGATTTCTTATTTTTAATATGCTTGTAATAATTTTAAATTAGAGGTAATGACGGTCAAGAATGATATTAACTTTTTAAATAAAAAAAAAAACATATTTTTGATTTATTGAGAGATTCAAAATGAGGGAACATACTACACCATTTTCGTACCTTTGTGGATTGGTTTCGAGTCATTGAAACATGTCTATCTTCCAATTAGCCATTAGATTTTATTAGAGCCATAAAAAAAATGCATCTTTCACTAAAGATTTGAACCCTCAATTTCTTGTAAGAAAAAATGCACAATCAAGCATTTATTCATAGAATATTTACCCTTTTATCTTTTTCTTTAATGTGTCACCTCATATTTTTCATATTGAAAATAAAATTAGACATTTTTGTCCCCAAATTTTTAATTCAAATAATCTCGTGTTATATAATTAATTAGAAATTATTTATATACAGTTTTAATGTAAAAGATTAAAACAAATAATTAGTCTGTAATCGACGTTGTATAATCAAATTTTCAAATTAATTAAATTCCGGAGATTTTAAAATAAATAAAAAAGAAAAATGAATAGACAAGATAGAAGAAAAGTCTCGAAATAATATTTTGCATTTGTTACCCGTCGATAAATTGTTGATGCCCTTTTTAAAGTGTAACAAAACACTACGTAGAGTGCGTCACGCACTATACGTAAAGTGTGTCACGCGATATACGTATTTTGCATGACGCACTATACGTATAATGCGTCACGCGAATTGTGTATTTTCTGGCTACTACTGGCTGGTGAGGGAAAAACCGATGTTAGCTGATGTTGTTGAACGGGAAGTTGGAGAGTTGTGGGATGGAGAAGAGAGATTAGGTTTAAGGAGAGAGTTGTTGGCTGCTGATGTTGAAAAAAGTTGGAGAGTCGTGGGGATGAACAAGAACCATTGTTGCTGGGAAGTTAGAGAGTCGTGGGGATGAACGAAAATTCTCAACATTCGTTTATATAGCGGTTTTTGGTAAATATTTTTAGGTGTTTCCCGAGAGTTTCCGAAATCTCTTGATATATCCACTCGAGAAAAATACCGAATGTTATTAGAAAATTTCTCGATATTGCCCCTAGAGAAAATATCAAAGGATTTTAGAATATCTTTCGATATAAAATAACCTTCAGTACTTCTCTAGTGGGCAATACTACCTTGATAGAAAATATTGAGAGATGACCAATTATCTGGTAATTCCCTAGAGAAATACCAAAAATTATTCTATTATCTCTCGGTATTTCTCTCGTGTGAAATATCGAGAGATGATCTAATATCTCTTGGTATTGTCTCTAAAAATGGCTCAAATAGGCCGTCTATTTTTTATGCATCCAAACTCTGTTATCAGTCAAACAAAAACATATACAATATCATTCATAAACAAAAATATCATTATATTTCCAAAATTCTGAACCACCAAAACGTTTACAAATGTTTCGAAAAAGAACTATAATGTACTAACTATGGGTGGAAACCTTGTTATGAGGTATGCAATTTATTGTTTATATTGCTCCATTTGTGCATCCATTTTAGCTTCCCTTTCTACATCCCTTGTCAGATTTACTCCACTGTAGACACCATTTCTTTCATTTCTGCCCGAAGCTTTTTATTCTCCTCCATTAATAATCGATCAGTGACTCGTTGTGAATTTCTTACACTCCGTCGTTCCCCTCAAAAGTGTGTGGGCCACACATCCGATCCAATACCGGTCAATGTCCCATGTAGATGGGATCCGAACGCTTTCTCTATTAAGTCGAAGTCATTTCTTACTTCTTTCATCTCCGACTACACATTTTAAATTAATTTTCATTTGTATAAAATATATAGTTTTATTAAATTTTCAATTAAAGTCATTTCACTTACGATCTTCGCTTATGCTCGTACGTCCGGGACCGGGTTGAGGTTTTCTTTAGTAGCTTTCGGGGTACAGGTCCTCTTCAAAAATTCAACGATAGTGAGTGTCCTTCTTATTTCACTCACCTATTGAAATAAATGATTTATTAAATTATTAACATTCTTCATATTAAATTATTTGAAATAATGTACATACAAAATCTTCCTCCACTTGTGAAAAATGCTTACTTCCCGTATGGTGCGAAAATTTTAATTTATTCATATTCTCAACATTTATTCCACTATTTACTACATTTAAAAAAAATAGAAGTTAGAACTATTGTCATCGGTTTTTATTTCAATTATGAAACCGTACCTTAAATTTATTAGTGAAGTAATGGTGTCTACAAACGAAATCCCAATCGGCTGGATCGTAGCCTAGTGGGGTATTAGCCAATACCATTGCCTCGTCTCCGTGATGAACCCAGATATAATTCTCGTTCATATCGGAGCGCCACCTATCCCATATTTTCTAGGCGTGTGTCAATTTGGTCGCTCGATGTTGATCAATAGAACCATCTATACTCTCGAACGGATCCTGAAAAATAAAAAATCCAAATATTATAAAATTTCATTTGAATGTTAATTGTATAATTAATTTATCACCGTCATAACATGCCAAAGTATATCCAAATGGCCAGAAATTAATGCCTTCCACTTGAGAAGACGGTGCGAGATGGTTGAGGGGTCCCGCACCACCGACCCCAAAATCTAGACCACCAACGTCTAGAATCACCAATTGGCCTCCATCTACATCTCTAAAACTTAGAGCAATATTCGATCTGTAGGGCCTTCTCGATAGAGCGATATTATTGTTCTTCCCCCATCTCTTTATGGAGGAAAAACTTATGAATATTAAGTGGTGATTTAATATTAAGAGTAAAAAAATTTAAGCTATGAATATGTGTAAAAATGTTATCTACTGATGTACTATTGTCCGAGTGGACTGGTTCTTATGATCCTCATGATTCACATATCCTTCTGATGCTCATCCCCCGAAAACCTACTCTCAATAAATTCTTCAGCCTCATCCTCATTTGTACCAACTTCTAGGTCAGCACTAGCTAATGGGTCCACAACATACACTTTGTCCTTAAAAAGAGTCTCCTCGAATCGTAAGGTCATCTACAAGTGCAAACAGATTCTGGAATGACTTCTTTAGTTTCTTTGAAGTTTTCCGTAAACTCATCCAAGTCTCCCCGTGACCACCATCCATCATGCAAACACATACCATTAATAAATTGGAGAAGAATTAAAGTAAAAACATTAATCTAATTAATCTTAACAAGATATTTGTAAATCGGGGATTTATTTTTGTCACAATCTTCCAATCGGGTTGTGATGGCATATTAGGGGCGAAAAATACTTTTTTTGCTTGACTCTCCAATATATTCGGTTCCTGACTTTGTGGTTTCAAAATTTAATTTACATTTATACTTAAGAAGCCATATTTATCCACTTTCACTACTCGTTCCTCAGAATATGTATAAAAGCACTTACACTTTAATAGGATAACTCGTTAAAACTCTGTAGTATGACATAATATCTAACCCGTTGTACCATTCAATAATCACTCCGTTGTTTTGAGTAGTCAAACCTTCATTTTTATGTATATAATTTGTATCCGTTTATTTTACACCTAACATACATAAATGAATACATAGTTGGCCCCGACCCTAAGATCTTAAGGTCTTAATATATCGTTATCTTCTTCTAATTGGGCGACCTATATATACATTCCAAAAATTCATTCGTAAATTGTAAAATAAAAATAAAGTTATTAGATATGGTTATGAATCTACTCACTCTATGGTTAAAATAGGTGGCATACGTTTCTCCATGGGACTCATTGTTATTGCAATCACGCATATACTCGCAGCACATGTGTCGAATATTAAATAACATACTTTTAATACTAATTAATAATATGTTCTAACAAATCAATACTGAATTTTACATCTAAAAAGATTCTACTTCGAGACAATTTTTCAAAATGTATGAATGAGCTCTCTCTCGATCACAATAATCCAAGTTGTATATTTTTCCGATGGATAGTACTTCTAACGATAAATTATTGAAATACCTGAGATTGAACTTTGTTAAGTTTGTGTGTGTTCTTAGTCTTCCTTATACAAATACCTAACACAGACTAATACTTTCATTAACAAGATAGTTCTCGCTTATTGAGTCTTAGAGGTGGTTTTTATTCTGCAAATATCTTTTCATTACAGCTATGTAATGTTCTATCGGATACATCCATCGATACTGGACATATCTCCTAAGAAAAGCCTCAAATGACAAGTGAACCAGGAGATGCATCATGATGTCGAAGATTGATGGTGGGAAAATCATTTTGAATTTGCAAAGTGTCGTTATAATATCCAAGTACAATTGTTTGAGGTCCACTGCAATCAACTCTTTGGAGCACAACTAACGAAAGAACCGACATAGATTTACTATAGCATCATACATATGATCTAGAAGTAATCCACGAGTTGCTAAAAGAATAAGATATTCCAATAAAATGTGACAATCATGACTCTTTAAACCCGTAATCTTCTTCTTTGCCAAATTTACACAACTTCCAATATTTGAGCAAAAACCATCAGACAACTTAAGATCCTTTGAGAATTTAAAAACATTTTGTTTAAGATTAGAGGAAAACGAACCATTCCTTTGACATTTACAAGATATAACTGGTGTTTTATGTCCAAGAGTTGTAAATCTTTACGGGCTTTAGGACCATCCTTAGTCTTCACTTTCACATCCATCATTGTTTCCATCACGCTATCACAAATATTTTTCTCAATAAGCATGACATATAAATTATGTCTCAATAATAGTGAACTCCAATAAGGCAAACATAAAAAAATGTTAAGTTTGTTCCAATTGTCTCCCTGTGTTTCATGAAATATCTTGGTATTCTTCTTCTAATCCGTAATTAGAACTATGTCCTCAAGGTCTCGTGTTTGCTCATAAATTTCTTACCCCGTTAATAGTTTCGAAGGCTCTATGTAAACTGTTCGACCATCAAGCGACTTTTTATCCCTTCTATTTTTATGGTTTTGTGAAAGGAAGCGCATGTGACCCATGTAACATTATTTCTGAAAATTACTTAATTGAAGAGATATAGTGTCTTTGTTACAAGGACAAGCGAGTTTCCCTTATGTACTCCACTCGGACAAATTCGCGTACACTGGAAAGTTGTTAATGGTCCATAACAATGTCGCTCACATGTTAAAGTATTGCGATGTGTCGGTCGTGGGCATCGTCGGCCGACGTCGGTTGGCGTCATTGGTTTGTAGAGATCTCGGGGGAAGAGTGGGAGGCGAGCGCGCAAGAAGTAATCGGGGAAGAAAAGGTTTCTGATCTATATTATAAAGATTTTCCCAAGAGATCTATACAAATCTCTTAGTAATTACCTTAATTTGTTTCCAAGAGATATACCAATATCCCTTGGTATTACTAGCTTTAAAAATGGAAATACCAAGAGATATATTAATATCTCTCGATTTTGACCTTAATTATTACCGGGAGATATACACAAATCTCTTGGTTTTGACCTTAATTGTTATCGAGAGATATGTGGACATCTCTCGGTAAAATTGAATATTACCGAGAGAAATGGAATAGTCTATTGGTATTCTTAGATTTTTTTGAACACATTTCATATCCTTAAAACATTAAAAACATTCATTTGATTTTAAAATTATACACAATCTCTACATATCATTTTAATCAAACTGTAAACACATCCTAATTATCATCAAACACAAACATACATATACACATTTTTTTATATAATCAAACACAATATTATACACTTATCAAATTAATCACAATCCTTATACTTAAAAAATAACACACACTTGATTAACTTAGGGTTTATAAAAGCTAATTAGAAAATGAAACACCATTTAGATAAACAAACTTAAGTGTTTGGAAGAGGTCAATAACGAGAGATATGAGAATATCTTTTGGCATTCCCCTTCAATACCGAAAGATATTTAAAACATCTCTCATTATTGACATTTTTTGTTTGTTTATCTAAATGGTGTTTCACTTTATAATTAGCTTGAACAACATTAATTTAACACATTTCATATATTTAAAACATTACACAATCCCTACACATCTTATAAACAAACACTATAAACATCCTAATTATCATCAAACACAACCATACATATACACACTTCTTTAAGAATTGGCAATTAGATAGTGAAAACCAATTAGAAGAGAAGGCCAATATCGAAAAATTTGGAAAATTTTTCGGTATTTATGTGGAATACCGAGAGATATGTTAAATATCTTTCGATAATGACCTTAAATACAGATTTTTGGGGAAGAGGCAATGTCGAAAACAATGATATAATGTCTCGATACTTTCTATTCCAACACTTAGAATTATTTTCAAGTTTTTGGGATGATGTCAATACCGAAAGATATTTAAAACATCTCTCGGTACTTCGTATTGAAACACTTCAAATTATTTTCGTGTTTTTGGGATGAGGTGAATACTGAAAGATTTATATACATCTCTCCTTATTAAAGAAAGTTTTTTTTTTCCTGACGGGACCTTTATCGATATATATATATATATATATATATATATATATATATATATATATATATATATATATATATATATATATATATATATATATATATATATATATATATGTATATATATAATCTATCGGTCAAAATCATTTCTTCACTAGTGTTTAAAGTTTTTAGGGAGAAGATAATATGGACATTTCACCCACTTAAAAATGGTTAAGATTGAGTTATTTTTGAAATTTGACCAATTAAATGGTTCACTTTGAGTATATAAAGTTTGAAAATTAAGTTTAATTCAAATTTAATGTTTACCTATATTTTTAAATTTATCGAGTATATAAAGTTTGAAAATTATCTAAAAGAAACATATAATGATATAATGCATGCGACAATATCCAATAGGTTGAGAAAAAAATAGTTTAAAAAATAGAATCTTAATCATTTTATCATATTGTATAAATCTACCCACATCTAATATTCCTTATTAATTATATAATAATTTAAAAAATATATTTTTATATTTTTTATATACATAATAATTTTGATTATTTAATAATCAAATCTAATAAGAATTGATATTTATAAATAATAAAAAAAATATAACTAATTGTTTAAAAATAAATAAATTAATATAATAGATAATTGAAAAAATATAAAAATATTTAAAATTAATATATATATATATATAATATAATTAAAAATATATGGTAATAAAATTTTATAATATAATAGACACAATGTCTTAATTTTTTATAATTGAACAAATATTAAAAATTAAATAAATTAATATAATAATTAAATAAAAAAATGTTCTAATAAAAAAATTGTTAACACAATATCTTAATTTGTTTTTTTATAATAATAAAATTTTAAAAATTATTTGAAATTAGAATATATTGATCTATAAATAATTGAATAAAAATATGCGATAATAAAAAAATATTCTTTTAAGTGTGTAAATTTATTTTTTACAATAATAAATAAGTCTCAAATACATTTCTTAACCATATTTAAAACTAAACATATTTTGTTAAATTTATTTTAAATCATTTTAATTTAAATACTTTATACATATATTTGTTAATTTAAACTAAACATATACTTTACATTTCTAATTTATATTTATTTTTTAAATATACGTATATATGAAATTATAAATTAAAATAAAAAATATTTATTATATTTAATTGAATATATTTTATAATTTATAATTTATAATTTGTTTTTAATATATATATAATTAATTATTTATTAAATATACATTAATATTTTCTTTAAATTATTCTTCAATTCTAAAATATTATTTCAAGTATATAATGTCTTATTTTTTTTTTATAATAATAAATAAATAAAAAAAATCGATCCATTTAAACTTATAATATTTAGTTAAATATATTTTATAATTTATATAATTTTTAAAATATATGTAAATATAAGAATATTACAAATTAAAATTACAATATTTTATGGGTTTTTGAATGTATATATAAATAATCATTAATTTTAATACAAAAAGTAAAAAAATAGAAAAAGAAATGCATTATTAAAAAAATAATTTATTTTTGTTGTGAAAGAGGTTTTATCAAGTATATCCAATTTTTATTCAAAATCTTGGTCGCACACATATACATCATCTAAATTACCTTTCAATGATGCATTATTAACTCTAACCATTATAAATTTTACCGTATTTAAGCATTTGATTACACCTTTGGCATGATCTTTAGCTTTGTCTCACCCTCCGTGGAAGAACTTTTGGGTATTTGTAAACATACAAATTTGACATACCTTAATTTATAATAATATTAATAAATATAAAATAATATTTTGAATTTTTTAAACTCAAATAACCCTTAAGAGAAATTGAAAATCAAATTAGGGCTAATTATTTCGATAATTAAACCCTAATTACAAAAATTAAATAAAATTAAAAAATAATTTGAGGTTAAAATATTGTATTTACTTTACCCAAATCTATATATATATATATAATGATGATTAATTTTTAAAGTGTCTGAATTGCCGGGTCGAGAGCTGTGGTTAATTTGGATATATATGTGAGAGTAAATGGATACTTGGGTCGGATCGTGGGTTGACCCGCCCATAAACATAAAACGGTTAAAAAAATAAAAATGTTATATCTACGGTTCAAACTTGCAACCTAACAAAACAAGTAAAACCCTTTAACAAAATAGGCTAATAACACTTTATATTTTAAATTCAACACCAAATTTGATGAACGGGGGACATTTTAACAATATAAGCAACTTTTTAACTAACTAATTTATCTGTATATATATATAAAATGATGCTTAATTTTTAATGTGTCCGGATTGCCGGGTCGAGAGCGGTGGTTAATTTGGATATATATGTGAGATTAATTGATATTTGGGTCGAATTGTGGGTTGGTCCGTCCATAAAACGGTTAAAAATAAAATTAAAAATGCTATCACATTTTTTACCGTAATATTTTTCATGGTTTTTTAATAATATTACTCGTGCAAATGAACGAGATACATGCTAGTTAAACTAAAAAATGGTTGAAATAATATAATTATAATTTTAGACATAAGTTATGTATAATTTATGGCTTAAAATAATTATATAAATACTCCAAAATATCCATAAATAAAATAAATGGACATAATATTTATTATGTTTCTAAAAATATTTTTGTGTATTAATTTGGTGAGGAAAAATACAAGAAATGGTTAAAAAATAGATTTCAAATAACCCTTATATTAAAAATAAAAACTATTGATCCAATGTGACCGAAAATAAAGGACTTCATTATAGTTGGAATTATATTTATAGGATCATCAATAGATTTTCATCGAGCACTCAGAAAGATGCCACGCATACTGACTGTAGCCAAGCACGCACTCGTCGGGGTTCATACCAGATTAATTAACGGGGTGCTAACCCTGTTAGCCCAGACGCTCCAGAGACCGACAGAACGCCAATGGAATTCAATGACGCATTTTATTTAAATAAATCAACGTCGTTTTGTTCATCCTCTTCGCGAGGCCGTAGAAATGCGTTCGACGCCAGCGACCAAAAGGTCTATTTTCTTCGTTCTCAACCTTATTCCTCATTTTTTTCACCAACGCGCACGTCTCTTAGAAGCCATATTCAATATGAATATGACTCCGAAACCGACTTAGATCAAGTATAAATACTCCCTAAGTGTTCTTCTTCCAATCTATTGATCATTATACAAATATTACAGCCAATTCAAAGATTTTCATATGAACTCTGGCGACTAATTTTTAAAGAAATCGTTCTAGAATTCTAAGCTTGGATTTAGGGCTTGGGAAAGCTTCCTACAGATCATTGAAGTGTTCTCCAATCACTAGTAAGCTTCCAAATCTACTGTGATTCAAATTATGATTTAAACTTGGATTTTTCCAAGTTTGATTGAGTTGATCTTATTTAGGGCTCAATTTCGTGATTTCTATAGTTGAATAAATCCCTAGATGATTTCTAAGTTTTATGTCGAAAGAGATTTCATCAATTCAATCTAAAAAAAAACCCAAATTTGATTTGAAAATTTTGAAAATTTGGAATTCGTGTTCTTGAGTTTTTAAGCTTGAATTATGATTCAAATAATTGCCTAACGTGTATGTAAACATGTTAGGATGATTTTCAAATTATATTCCATACATCACGATCATGGTTGATCGATATGAAATTTTAGAAAAATAAAATATATATTTCATTTTGTAAGTTTGTTACAAAGCTCATTTGATGTTTTTGTTTTGGTTGTGTTCGATTGTAAACATAATTTCGAAGTTGTTGAAACAATAAATAGATCATGAGTTGGCATAAATCAATAGTTCCTAAATTTTGCCATAAAACCATTTTGAAAAATTCATCATTATAGAGCTAGATTGATCGGGTTTAGGATTAAGGTTTATATTTTCATGATCTGTATCAAAAAATACAAACCTACAATCTTCATACCAAATGAAGAACACTTGGTCCTCTTAGACCGAGTCCTATATGACCAAGGACCGATAATCCTCGGTCTTGATCGAAGCCATGGACTGAGAAAATTGACCTAGGATGGAGACCAATGACCAATGTTCTTGAGTTAGGAATAAGCCCTAAAACCGGTGTTCTTGAGCAAGGTCAAGAAATCTGACTAAGGATTCACACCTAGGACCGAGAGGTTTGACCTGGAACCGAGACTCCCAAGACCCACGACCGAAAAATCTAGACCTAGGGACCGAGACTCCTGAACCCTTTAGTCCTCTAACTGAGTATCCCGAGCCCCGATCCAAACCACCCTCGGTTTAGACCAAGCCCATATGGTCCCAGACTGATAAAAACAAACATAAGCCCTAGGACTCCGATCCTAAGGCCTGATTGGTTCTAATTTTTAAAATCTAAACTTGGAACTTCAATATATTTTCAAATAATCCTTAATGGTCATAAAATGATTTCAAAATATTTTTAGGATATTTTCCAAACAAATATTTTGACTAAGGCCCCATTTGGAATTTATTTTTAAATTATAATACTTTTCTTATATTTTTCAGGTCTACTCAATATTAAATTAACGCAATCGCATGTACGCACTTCTAAATAATTTTGTACAATTATTTACGTAATCTAAATTTATCCTTGTTTAGGAACCTCGGACTACTAATTAAAAGAAATAAATGTTATAAATAAAACTTTTTATAGGAAGACTTTTATTTTAAAAAAATAAAACTGTTTTCAACGGGCATGGAGGATATAGCGCGAAAGCCTTTTTCCCGAGCGTAACCAAATAACGAATCCCTTATTGAAACACTAGTATAAAGTATGTTTACACACATATTTTTTTACTAATTTTTCTAAAATTATTTAGCGACTCTATTTTCAAATAAATAATATTTTCTTAAATTAATTATGTTTAATTAATCTAAACCGGATTTCAAGTCAAGTTATTATCTGGTTATAGTAAATCCCAAATTATTAAAATTTGAATAAACTTAATTATTTTTACATAGTTAATTTCAAAAATAGACATGTACCGTCAAAATCTTTTAAAATTATGGTTCATTTCAAAAAGGTGTCTGGAACACAAACCAATGTTGAAACGCATCGAACCTTGAGCCACTCCGGATCTTCGTATTGCCATGTGCTAAATTATAGAGCCATGTATATTCTCGGGGGTTATAATATTCAAGGGTGCATTCTTAAACATTCGATTACACCTTTTGGCATGATCTTAGGTCCCGAATCACCCTTCGTGGACGACCCCCTTAGGTTTATCACTAATGTTTGCGTTACTCAAGCAACATTCCCTCCGTGGATGAACCTTAAGTTTTCTCACCAATGTTTGTGTTACTCAAGATGACATTATGGCTTCCTCTTATCTACTAATGTTCGCACACCCACATATAATAATTACTTTTAGAGAGATTCAAACTCTGGTCTTAAGTATAAAATGTTAAAATAATTTTATATATGTCTATATATTTTGTAAGTTATATTTTGAATAACTATATATATATATTATATAAAAAATTTCATACTCATAAAAAATAATTTAATAAAAATAATTATATCTCTTATCCTAATATTAAATAAAATATTCTGTTAATAAGGATATATATAATAAAAATTATTAAATTTTTTATCCTAAATTGTCTCTATATATTATATATATTTATTAATAAAAATAATTTTTTATTTATTTTTTTTCTCTTATATATATATATATATATTTATATATTCTAATTAAAAATTATTCGTTATTTATTAAGTATGGCACGTCAAATACATATTTTAAATTATTGTAATTTTTTTGTTGAATTATTTTTGTTTTTATCTTTTTCGTGTGAATCGCACGTGAATTTACCTAATATTTATTAAAAATTCTTAAAAGTCTTGAACATCTTTGGCTTTGACTCACCTACATGGAAACATTTTTGGTTTTTAATGGTGTATTCTTAAACATTAAATTACACCTTTCAGCATGATCTTACACCCTAAGTTTTCTCACCAATGTTTGCATTACTCAAGCTGACAATACCAACATTCGATTATACCTTTTTACATGATCTTAGACCATGAATCACCCTCCGTGGACGAGTCTTTATGTTTTCTCACTAATGTTTGCGTTACTCAATACATCATTCCCTCTATGGACGAACCCTTAGTTTTTTATTACCAATGTTTGCGTTACTCAAATTGACATTCCCTTCGCTCGCGCCCGCTTCATCTACCAATGTTTGTGTACCCACATATATAATTATTTGTAGAGGGATTCGAACCCTGGTCTTAAATATAAAATATTAACACTTTAACCACTAGACTACTTATATTGTTAAAGTAATTTTATAATTTTGTTTATTTATATATATATATATTGTAAGTTACATTTTGAATAAGTATATATATTATATAAAATTTTCATATTCATACAGAAAAATATATATTAATAATAATAATTATATCTCTAGTCTCAAGTGTAAAATATGATCACTTAGCCATTAGACTACTTGTGACTAATGAGTTTTATTTATAATTGTATGTATGCATACATATATTTTGTAACTTATAAAATATAAAACAAAAATGAGTTTTTTTTATAAAATTCACAAATAACATTTAAATCTTTATTAATAAGTGTAAGCACTAAAAATCTACGTACCCAATTTATTAGATTAAAATAATTATTTTTGATTTATTTTTAAATAAATAAAATAAAAATAATTAAATCCAAGGTAAAAAGCTAATTAAACAATTAATTCGATTAATTATTGTGATAATTAAAATATAATTAATTAAGGACAATGGCTAAATAAAATTATTTGGGATAAATTTTGTACACATATTATTTCAAAATAATTTTAGGAAAAATCAAGGGATCAAAATAAATAATTTGTCTAAATGAACCGACAATGTTCATGTTTTGGTATCAATCAAGTGTATGAAGTAAGGAAGCTATTGACAAGCTCATTTTACTTCAAAACATGTTTAAAACCAAAAACCTAATTTTTGGCCATAAACGAATTGATAATCACCCAAATCGAATGATACTTTGGCATGATGATTTTAATGTACCTGAGAGCTTTGTGATAGTTGTGAGAAACAAATCTAGGCTAGTATCTCAAAGATATAAACATGAGGAAGGAATTGACTTTGATGAGTCATTTTCCCCAATATCTAGAATTGAAGCTATTAGAATCTTCTTAGTGTATGTTACTTTCAAAAACGTTATAGTATATCAAATGAATGTTAAAAATGTTTTTCTTAACGATATACTTAATGAGGATGTCTATGTTGAACAACCTCCTGGTTTTTAAAATCATTCTCTACATAATCATGTTTTCAAGTTAGATAAAGCTTTATATGGTATTAAACAAGCTCCTAGAGTTTGATATGACACTTTGACTAAATTTTTATTTGAGCATGATTTTATTATTGGAATAATAGATAAAACACTTTTCATATTTCTTAAAGATTCACATATATTACTTGTACAAATTTATGTGGATGATATCATATTTGGGTCAACTAAACCAAAATTGTGTGAGAGGTTTGAAATGAGTATGATGGGTGAGCTGACGTTCTTCCTTGGTTTTCAAGTTCGGCAACTTGAAGTTGGAATTTTCATAAATAAAGCAAAGTATACCAAGGAATTACTGAAGAAATTCGGTATGTAGAACTGCTCAGCTACCTCAACTCCAATAAACTCATCGAGCAAGATGGATAAAGATGAAAGTGACCAGGATGTCGACATCACATCTTACAAAGGAATAATTGGCTATCTACTTTATATGACAGTCAACCGACCAGTCATTTTGTTTGTTGTCGGCGTGTGTGGAAGATTTTAGGTTAATCCTAAACAATCTCTTTACGTAGTTGCTAAACATATTTTGAAATATTTAAAGGGAACTCAATGTTTTGGACTATGGTATCCGAAGGATTCCAGTTTCAACTTAATTAGTTACTTTGATGCAGACTATGCATGTTGCAAGATTGATTGGAAAAGCATTAGTGGAACGTGTCAGTTCCTTGGTAATTTTCTGATCTCTTAGTTTAACAAGAAACGGATGTCTATTTCCACGTCTACAACAAAAGCAAAATATCTTGCTACAGGCAGCTGTTCTACTTAGTTATTGTGGATTCAACAACAGTTGAGGGACTGACATTCATGCAGACGCATCTCCTATCTTTTGTGACAACACCAGCGCTATCGTGATCACTTATAATCCTTTGTTGCACTCAAGGACGAAGCATATCGACATCGGTCATCACTTCATCCGAGATCAAGTAGCTTAGAAGAACCTTTGACTTGAATACATACTAACCGATCATCAAGTGACCGACATCTTCACGAAGCCACTCCCCGAGACTAAGTTTTCTTACTTTATAAATATTTTAGGTCTTCTAAATCTAAATTAATTAATGATGCATAAACTTAGGGGGGATTTTTTAATAAACTGATAAGCCAGACATGTTGAAACGACTGTCCTCAACCATACTGAAAGAAGAGTCGGCTGATTACACTATTCATCAGACGAGATTGTGCTTAAGCAACTTGTAATTTCAGCATAGTAATGACACTAAGCTATTAACAAAAGTTTATTGTTGACAGTCAACTTTTTTTGCGCGTCAGCAGCACGCCTTCTGCACAACTGTGTCACTAAGATAAAATGCAAGGCATGCGGAAAATACGGTCAGTTGGTTGTCTTAGTGTATGTCAGACGACGCGTCTTAAGTTGAGTGGAATAAATGTTTTAATCTTATCAATACGATGTCGTTTCATTCCCCTTTGGACAATGAACGAACACATTTTTAAATTAGATTTTTAAAATAAATATTTATTTTTAAAACAAATAACATGAAAACACGTATTTGTCATGCTCTATAAATGTGACCAACATGCATAAGCAACTCCACACCCATACGCATAAACGATTCATATTTCTCTCTCTTGAAATCTCTTACAATTTTCTACGATTTAAAACCCTAAAAGTTGTCCATCTTCTCTTTAAAATCTCAGTTATCTTCTTCTTCATCTTCCCAAACCCTAACTTTCTGAAATGGCTTCCTTTGCTCAAAATACTATGTGGGAAGATTTCGAATTCGTCTACAACCTAGGGATGTCGAAGATGGTGGCAATGTTTCAAACCCTACAAGTTTCCGGTCTGAGAAAGCTTCTCGAGGGTCCGTTCATAGTTCACGAACCAGAGGTTTGCAAATTCTTTTCTTTTGTAAGGATAGTCGAACAAATTGTTTAGAGCACGATTAAAGGCGCGGAGGCTTCCGACGAAAGAGCTCACAACTTTCGACCTGATTCTGGCTGAATTGGTCACGGAAATGCAAAAGGTTTTTTCAGACGTCTACCATCTTGTTGATACTCATGGAAATAAGAAGCTATTGAGGCCGAAATACTGTTTTCTCAACGACATTAACTTTGAAATCTCTCCTAACGAGGGTCCTTTGATACCTACACTCAAGATCGTTTTGAAATAATGGTGGCCATCACCAAGATAATGTCCATCAATTGGTCATCTGTTTTGTTCACTACCTTTGTGACAATGGTAACGCTTCCAAAAAACAGCACTCTGGTTTCGCCGTGCAGCTTAACAGTCTATTTGAACACCTCTAGGTGAACGTCGAAAAGGGAGTAAACATTCACCCTAACAAGATTATGAACATCAAGATGGTTGGTAACTATTTTCTTAGGATTCAAGGGATCAAGGACACTAGTCTAGAATCATCCGCTCAGCATTCGAGCAGACAATTCACCACTGTTTCCAAACGTTCAACCATCTCTAGTCATTCAACTCTAAGGAAGAGAAGGAAGCTGAGGGTTGAGGAGTTGGCTGCAAGCTCAAATAGTCAAAACCTTGACTCCATCGAAGAGACAATAGATCCAGTCTCTAAAGCCAAGAAGGCAAGATTGGGGGAATCCTCTATAGTAGAGGAAACACCTAAGGTAACCTCTAAAGCTGTTTTGGCCGAAGTGTCTGTCGAAGCGCTTATTGTAGGCCTTATTGCAATACCAGCTACTGTGTCAGCTAGTATTATTATTGAAGAACCTACTGGAAACATTGTTGTAATCCCTACTGCAAAGCCATCTGTTATCCCTACTGCAGCAACTCCTGCAACAGTCGTTCCCTTATAAGTCCTCTATCTAGAGACCATCGCAAAAAGGGTTCCTGCTACAAGAGCTATTGTATTTAAGAAACATGTCCATACTATTGAATAACTTACCGAAGTTGTAGGAAAGGGAAAAGTCCTCATGGTCTTTGTACTCAACCCTCTCCATAGTGACAAAAACAATCAATCAGATTATGGAGGAGGTTAGGACAACGACGATAGAGAGACTGAAATTATTCGACAACTAGAGACGTAAAAAGTTTTACAAGAGGTTCGATCAATTCCTTTACGGTGTCGATCTAAGTCTAAAGTTTAAGGCGCTAATATTTATGGAGAACTCAGCCCTGAAGTGGTCTTGCACTAAGAACATTTAGGAATCTCTCAAGAGGAGAGAGTTGGTCGCGACCAACGCTAGAGGAGGTGCCCTGCACCAAATCCTTCTCCAAAGGCAGGCCATTTACGACCCTGTAGAGAGAACAACATGGCTGAATGTTAAGGTCAACGTCAAACTGCAACAGATCCTGGACTCCTTTAGCTCAAATTCCATGTCAATCATACATGGTACTTAGTCCTCCATTGGTGTCTATAATAGTGCTAAATTGTCCAGATGCTGAAGAGATACTTTTCTATGTTGAAAAGTTTTTATTCCCTTCAGCAGAGAAATAGCTCTCCTTGGTGGCAGTGCATTAGCCCCTCCTACTGCAGAGTAGCTGCCTCTCCAAGTTGTTGATTAGCAGCTCAACCAATCTACTAAGTAACAACAACTCCCCATTGTTGTTGAGAAGCAATTCTCCGACGTTGATGACTCCAAAATCAATCATTTATTTAATAAAATCAAAATATATTAATAATAGATTGAATTATTTAAATCTAACCTATTATCAAATTATTATTTATTTATAAATCAAAATAGATTATTTTTTGAGTCCGATTGACAAGACAATGGCTCCAATAATAATCTTTACAATAAGCCCGCATATGTATTTTATAAAACAATAGGCTCGGAGTTTATTAAAAACATGTAAACTATATAAATAGGGAGTGAAAATGAGTTTCTACAAAATATCCCTCTTGAAAAAAGTTTACAGAAAACACTCGATTTTTGAAAAATGCATGTCCAAGTCTAAGAAATAGGCACTACATTCGAACTTTCCAATTTATAGCTTTTTTCACATTTATTTAAACAAAGAGAGAAAACATGACGAGTCCCTTGGGAGAGTCGTGTAATGACTCTCTATCTTATAGATTCTGTCAAAGGTCCAATCTTAGAAGACTTGGAGTGTTGTGCGTGTGATTCTTTGGATATGTATGGTTGGACTCCTCCAATGACAACATACTGAATTCCAATGCATGAGCTTGTCATTTCCTCACCTAAACATTTCTAATTAAATCGAGCAAAGTTAAAAATGTTAATATCAGCATGTTGTGTCTAACATTATTCTAAGACAATGTCATTTAAGTCAAATCACATCAAAATTTAAGTTAGTTTAGAAGTTAGGTGTACGCAATGCTTACACTTATGACGGTTGGTTGCGTTACTCTTTGGAGGAATATTATTTAAGACAACGTTATTTAAGTCGATCACATCAAGACTTGAGAAAATTCCTCTTAAACTAATCACACTTTCTCAAAATCTAAAATAATGTTTTCCTAAATCAATTACAAAAAGACTTAGGTTAATAGAAGTTAAGTGTATGAAATGCTTATACTTGAGACTGTTGTTCAGGCAACATTTTGGAAAACATTATTTAAGACAATGTTCATTAAGTCGATCACATTCAGACTTGAGATAATCCCTCTTAAACCAATCACACTTGCTCGGAATTTAAGATAATGTTTTTCTAAATCGATCACATCAAGACTTAGGTTAATTTATAAGTTAGATGTACACAATTCTTATACTTGAGACTATTGGTCACATAACTTATTAGGGAAAATAATATTCGTGTCTTTGGGAAATAAAAAGAAAGCTAGGCATCCAACTGTTTCTAATTGTTTTAATCCTAAAGAGATTGCTTTCACATATTTAGAATGGGTGGAAACGAATGTCCCTAGTAACAATGTAGCGGTATTTGTTCATTTTTGATGGTTATAGTTTATTTTATTACATTAATAAAATTACCTTAGTAGAGACAGTCTTTCAATTAAACACTTCTTCGACATTTAGTGACACTGGATTGAGACATCTTCAAAAATTGGTTATATAAATGGTTCCTTAGAATTTTTCAAAGAGGATACAATATGCAACCGATCTTTTTGAAGATAATCGCCGTCAAGTATCGATCTGGTCTATTTCACAAATGATTTCCCCTAAGTTTTCTTCGAGGGATTTTATATTGAATATCATTTCAAGGTTCAGATTATGTTTAATCTTTTAATCACGTTTCATCAGGTTTATTCTCATTTCTCATAATCAATAGTTAACATGCTTCGAATTCTAAAGTCTTTCTAAATCCAATTCACAAATGTTTCAATCTTTGAGTAACATTTGTGAACGAACTTCAACCTCATCTTTCTTCAAGAATAGGTATCTAGTCAATTTTTCACATGCACAATTCCTGACGAGACCTAGTCGAGACCTAGTCTAAACCCCTTTCGGGGATATAAATTCAGTTTTTGTGTCTCACCCGCACACATTGTGTGAAGTGTGGATATAAAAAGTATGTCTAGGTCTCTTTGGGAGATATTTTAGTCATTCACGTGGGAAATACATGATGAAACATAGTATACCCACTTCAGATATAGATTGTTGATGTTTGATGTCTCAACTGTACAAATGGCTTGAAGTTTTCAAATTAAAAGCTTGTATCCCCTTTTTTGGTATAAAAAAACAGCTTTTTATTCATCCACGCGGAAAATATACTATGAGACTTAGTTTAATCTCTTATGAACATATTATTGTTTGTTGATATCTCACCAATACAAATATCTTAAATTTTAAATGAAAATTGGTCTCCCCTCTTCTGGAATGGTATGTTTCTTTTATTTCTATCTCCCATTTTAAAAAGAGAATATATTTTTTTCTCTTCGACGTGAGATGATCTTTCCTATAACAAGTTCTTAACCATTTGAATGCCCAGTCTTTAAGGGTGATATATGCGATCTGAAGCTGGTTGGTTGCATGATTTCTATATCCATTTGAGTGCTCCGCCCATGAAGGGGACATAACGAAGGATATGAATAGTAGATATAATCTGTGCACATTTGTTTGCAAAAAATGTTTTCTACAGAAGTTTTGTTATATAACCCCTTGTCTTACCTTCTTCTTGAATTTTGTAAAAAGTAGAGAGGAAGGCTATCCATGTAGGATGTTGTCATATCTTAGAGATAAGAAACTAAAGTGGAGTTCTATATTATAAATATTTTGGTTGGCCCATATAGGTTTTAGATTATTACGTGTAAAAACGTATTAATCTAATTGATTTTAAGATTCTCCACTTTATTTTAATTCAGAAAGAAATTAAAGGAAAGAAAATTAGAGTATTCACTAATTAAGGGTTCAGTGTTTGGTTACGCATTAAGAAATGGTGGTAGCGATATGTCATATATATTTGACCTAAGGACGGCCTTTACTCGAATGTAGTTTTTCTTGTGAATATCCTAACAAAATGTTTTAACTATCATTGCTTCGAAATGACTCTATGATTTTATTAAACAAGGTTGATATCCATTGAATTATTTATGATTTTATTATCATGTTAGAAGGATACCCTTATTCTTAGTTTAGAGATAACCCTAAACTCTCATTAGGTTTTTCTTAGACAAAGAATATATAATGAAACCTTGAATGCTCGTCGGGCACATGTGAATGACAATTTAATCCGTTGATTAAAACAATGAATACTTTTAGTAAATGAGTTCAAGAGTGTAGAAGAGACTGTGTATCCTTGTAAGAAAAGATTTCTCGAGTGTTCAAAGATGAAGATTAGAGGGCATTGAAGGGTTTATCAACTAAAATCAAGAATTTTTCTAAATTTTTGATTTTTTTTTTTAAATTCTTGTGCATCTCGAACTTATTTTTAAGAGAATGTCACACTCGAGTTTAGAAGTTTTGGAGATATGTAACTCTAGATATGATACTACGAAAATTAGTATTTTTTCAACATGCTTTGAAAATTCTAAGAGAAATCGTGTAGGCCAAAAACAATTTTGTAGACACGCTGTAAAAATTAATATAAACCCACAAAATTTTAAGAGTTTTTATAGGAAAATATTTAAAATAATACAAAATTTATTTTGATTCAAAATAAAATTTGTAAATATTTATTTAATTTATTTAATAAAGTGGTTCAAGGAATTTAAATTAAAATTTAAAAATTAAACAAAACTGAAATATAAAGGTTGTTGTGGATGTTCGCAAACTTCATCTTCAACCTCATTGTCGATTATCTATGATTGTTTTGAGTTTCCATTCCTGAGCAGTAAACCCATTTTTTAATCTTAAAAATAAATTTAAATATTTTCAATATAAAGTTAATGAATAAACTTAATTCAGGCAATAAAACTTTAAACTACGGTAGTAGTGAATCTCAATTAACAATTTAAATTTAATGAAAATTAAACTGTAAATAAAATAACTCAAACTAAAATATTAAATTAAAATTTATAAATGAAATTAAGATAAAATGAGAGTTTATAATGTGCTTTAAATTCTTCCTAAAATGTTAGAAGCGTCTTGAACAAGTAATTAACGCTCAAACAACCTCACACAAAAAAAATGGAAAATTAAAAATTATGAATATGATTTTAATTGTCTTTTTTTTCTCTCCACTTCTCACTTCCTTTCTTGTCTTGCTTTTCTTTTAAGGAAAGAAGTTTGAAATTTATGTTTGTAAATAGCACCACTATTAGTTTTCCAGATCATTTGTGGCTTTAAATAATCTCTCCTTTTTTCTTTCCTTTTATTTTTTTTTATTTCTTGAAAATAAATATCAATATCAATATTCATATACATTAATTTTATTTAGCTTAATTATTTGCATACATAAATTAAAATTAATATATATACTATATTTATTACTTATTTATTTTACTAACACATATATAATAAAATAACATTTTTAATAATAGATTAAATCGTTTAAAATTCTACATATTTCTCAAACTATTAATTATTTATTTGCATCACTTTATTTTAATCATATAAAATTTATGTTTAGATCTAATGGATACGACTCCAAAGTAATTTTATTTTTCAAAAATCATATTTTGATAGGCTCAATATTTA